>NW_010252201.1:0-20520 GCF_000690775.1 Eurypyga helias | reverse complement strand
AAGAGAAGGAGACCGTAGGATTCTTTCCTGACATAAGCGTGGTCATCAAACAAAAAGAGAAAAGGCCTCATACTCTAACATCCAAGATGAAAGGGACCAGCAGGATAAAGCAGAAGAATGACCTTATTTTTCAGTTTCTGCTTGACTAAAGATCGCTCCTGTTTATCCCCCCTGATGCCGTTCAGTGACTGGCCAAGCAGAAAGGATATTACGCATACATGCTACTAAGACACTGCTGCCAGAAAAAGAAACAGCTTTCCATTTCTTCTGTTTCCTTCCCAAATAGACATCTCACAACAAGGCAAAGGGTTACTACTAACACAGATTATTGTACTTGGAGAGGTAAGACTAGTCTAGGAGAAAATGCTCCATTTCAGGGAAATAAGATTAATCCAAAATGACATAATTTAATTTTTGCATCTACAAGGTCTGCGAGTGACTGCAAACACACACAAATACTCCTCAGCAAACATCTCTTCATACGACTTCATGGACTTCAGTATCGGGAAAGGAAAGCGTTACGTGTTAACATCCGCTCTCCTGGACACAATATATTTATTAGAGATATTTACTGGCCAACACGACAACATACTAATACTTTCAAGCTATAAAGCACAATCTTACACCCAATCTCCCTATCTATTCCACTTCTAGAACACTACGAATAATACTGGTCGGTAAATTAGTAATAAACCTAGTAAATGATAAAAAACCTGTTTCCTTGGCACACCGTAATTTCAATGAGATATGTGGCAAATAAAGTATGAACACCCAAAGCCTGAATTATGCTGACACAACTATGAATCTTCATTACCTGGAGCTGCTTCTTAACACGTTCATTTTTCTGTGTTTCTGTTACCCGTTCCTCCTCACTCCTGTGATTCATGACACCATCAGAAGACAGTTCTGCACTGGCTTCGGCGTTGTTCTCATCATGTTCGTCGTGTTCATTCTCAGTTGGAGGAATTACTGGTGGGGGAGGAGGTGGAGGAGGAGCAGACATCACAGATTTCAGTTCTTCTTTGGTCTTTTCCAAGTCCTCTTGGGCTGCAAAAGCCTAAATACAGTAAACAGTACTTAGCATCTTTTACAATCATTTATGAACAGTCAGAACAATAATAAGTATTTGAGATATTTTCAGACACATGGAAGCTGTCCTCTATAAATGAGAACTAGCTTATGCACTGAAAAGGGACAAATAGGAATACAGGGAAAGAAAATGTATGACAAAACCAGCTGTACCTAAGTCCAGCTACTTCCAGCACTAGACAAGAGAAGAGAGAATAGGGCAGTCAATACTGACTGCTTTCCAACCTTCCTGGTCTCCTGAAATTTGAGGCCCAGGGACTTCCTGAATCAAAAGGTGGTATCTTTGAATTTCATATTCAATTAGAATTTACATAATATGTTCACCACTTTTTGAACCTGTGCACACAATTAGTATTCACATCTCATAGCTAATCACATATTTTGTGAAGAAACACTGTCTTTCTTTGAACTATTGTCCAGTTGCATGTGACGAACCAGCACAAAGGCACATCTTTTAACCACTACTCATGATTTTATACACCTCCCTCCTGAGGTGTTTTCCAACACAAAGCACCAATCTATTTCATCATCATACATAAGGAAGCCACTTCAAATCTTTGACCATACCTTTGTGATAAGAATTTCCCCCCCTTCATGACTATTTAATATTAAGAAACGAGTTAAACAGAAGTATAGGCTGGCTTCAGTAGACTGGAGAAGAAAACCTTTAAGAAAGGTTTCTCTGAAGCCTAAAGGAAAGACAGATTCAACCCCAGGGACTTCCAGTGGGATTTCTGCACTCATCTCCCTTAGTGTCTTTGAAGTTCTGACTTCCCACAGCATGAGCTCATTACTTTGTGCTGCCATTCCGAGGCTTCCTCCTCTTTCTTTTTCTTGGCCTCCTCTAGAAGTGCAATCTTGGCCGTGAATTCAGCAAGTTCTGCTGCCTGGAACAAACCAAAAAACAAAGTAGAAATTTTAATTTGGTATAATTTTGGCTCTGCAGTGGAAGAAGGCAGAGTCTTTGCTCTGACCTGACTTGAAAGTTAATTACCATCCATCACTTCTCTGCTGAAAACAGAAATTTTAAGCATAGATGACAGGGGGAATGAATCAGTAATCTTGCCTGATAGAAGTAATTCCAGAAGGAAAAAAAAAAAAAGGTATTTGTCTCCTGCACTTCCAAAGCCTGCTGGGAAACAGCAAGCTGTAGTTAAAAATCAGCATTTGGGACTGTTTCAGTTTAATACAACCTTAATTGTTCCGGATCATAACCTCAGTACTATTAACCTAAATCTTGCCTTCAGAATTGTGTGCTAAGTTTACAGAAGATCAAAAGCTGTTTTACAGTTGAGAAATCATTTCTTCTACTATTTTCATGCCTTCCTCAGTTACTATGTGCGTATCTTGAATTAGAAGCCGTCAAGCACAGATTGTGAGAAGAAACTGTAAATGATGGAAACAGAGGGGAAAAAAATGCCAACAAAATAAACCAAAAAACCACCAACTCCAAACCAGTGTCACCAACTCCCCACTACCACCACCAAGCTGCAAAACAGACCAGAGAACAGGCTTCCCAGTGGACTGCAGAAAAAGCTACTCCTGTTCTCAGCTGGGTAAGCCTGACACTATTAGAAAGAGAATGCAGTGAGTGTTGTCAGTCTGAAACGTCTACTTCATCATTTTATTTCCTACAGCTCCAGAGCTTTATTTTCTTCCTGCAAGTAGTGGCAAATCTAATGTAGTTTTCTTAAAAATTTCCCTCAACAATCTGTAACCTTATACCACATACTTTTATCTGTGTTTCAACATACTTGTCCATTTGACAAAATGGATATAAACAGGAATATAGGCTAAATTTTTAACTATCTTTTTGAATTTGATTCAAAATAAGGTTAAAGCTTCTTACCAGCTGCTCCTGGTTCTTCATTTGATCAGCTGCCTGCTTGGCTAGAGCAGCTTTAGCTTACGCTCTTTTTCCAGGCGCTCTGCTTCTTCTTTAGCACGCTTTCGTTCTTGATCCAGTTCTAGAGCTTTTCTAGTCTGTTCTTCTAGCTCTGCCAAAAGGAGTTTGCAGACAAGACATCACTGCCAAGCTCCTCCTCACACGTAACACAGATAACAGCTGTAACACGCTCAAAATAAAGAAACCTAGAAAGCTGACAAAGATTTACAAGGCAGCCCCAAGCAAAGGAGAGCTGTTGAGCAGGTTACCTGAAGCTGTGCTCTGTGTCTGAATTTCCCCTCCACCCCTCCCTTTAAGACATACTTTGGATACTACTTCATCTCACCTGACAGTTCTGACTGCCCAGTGTTTCAGAAAATTATCACCTCACTGATAACACTAAACACCCAAATGCACATAGATATACATACACATACCACCCTCACTCTTACTACTGAGGAGGTTTTATATATGTTATATCATACTCTTAACAATAAAAAAGCCCAAGACTCTTCGCTATTGACATGCCTGACAAAGATTCCTTAATTGCAGCGGACAATTTGGGCACTTGCCTCCAAGCAAAGTGACTTAAGACTCACTGGAAGGGTCAGAAAAACGCTCCGTACCATAAAGACAAAAAGGTGCCAACAAGAAAATTTTAAATCAAGGGAGGGATAATAGTTGTCTAGCTGCCTGGTTAGAAAAATATTGCAATCTAAAAGGGCAGAACCCTGAGTGAAAAAGGAAGAAGTAATAATCTACCAGTGCTGCAAAGTAAGGTTTGCACAGGCAAAACACATTCCTCTGAATTGCAAAACGAAGCCACTATGATCAAAGTCTTTCAGAAGCTCCTTGCTGATCCTAATGATAAATTTCCCACTATGTTTTTGTCTAGACATAGCTGCCAGATTCCTTCACCAGAAAAACTAAACAACTGCTCAGTTATTGGAATGATCCATCTGCCCTTCACCATACGCTTTCATACTAAAAAAGCGTCTCCCCAGGTGTGCTGACACATGTTTAATCTCTGCACTCGCCGTTTTATGTAGGTCTCGTGTAATCAGTCTTTTTCAGTTGGGTTCCCAGGCCTATGACTTCAGTTATAAAAGTAAATGAACAGCATTACAAGTATGTGGAGTTGTACAAACGCAGTACTTCCAAAAATAAATAAAATACATAAATATGTTAAAAAATCTTCCTGAGAAGATGGGGAACACGTAACTACCAAGTCATCTACGGAGCAGAGACACCATTTACATAAACAATTTTCTGTATGTGAATAGAGGGCTAAGACGACCAGCAGCACGCTACTATTATTATGTATGGCATCAGAAATTAGGCTATATGGTTTACAAGAAAATGTACATTCTTAAACTTTCAGAATCACCCTGACAATCTTTTGTCGTGGGCTCAACAGATCTCCCTTAAACAATTCCAAGGCACCGTTCATGTTACCTGGCTGGATGTGTCCAACCTGTTCTGCACTGAAAGACTGAAAAAAGCAGGGATAGAGCCGGGGAGCAATGTCAAGCATATGTAATTTATTTGCCTAGATGTAGTCAGTGAACCTCTCTATCATACCTGAGGCCAACGGTTACGAACAGAAGAGAGGAACAAAACTTTTATGAGCGTGAACCGAGCCTGAAGGAAAAAAAGAACATGGAGACGAGGGACTGGGAAGCAGGGGAGACAGGGACTCTACAGGGCGGTTGAACAACAAAGTACTGTGATTGATGAAACTACATTTGTTTGCTAAAATCCTGTCAGATTTTGAACTTAAAATACTCAAGTCTTTACAGGGGAACAGGAAAAATCAAGGAACAAGGAATTTCCAAATAAAAAGCTAAATTCAACAAAATCCTAGAAGAAGTACTTTGAATCTTACTCTCTAATTTCCCTGCTCCCTCCAACACCAGGTCTTCAGCACTTTAAGCATTACATAATACTGAGTTAACTGTGTATGCATCACTTTCCTTGTTAAAGAAAATTGAAACTCCTGCTATACTAGAATTTGGTTTTATATTACAAATACACACATGCATGTAGACTATCTTTTAGCTCTTAATATTGGAAAAGAATCTCAAAGTAAGTAATACTACTAATAAAAATTTAGTGGCATAAATTAAAAAAAAAAGAAAAAAAAAAATCACACATACCAAGGGAATTGTGGAACTCAACTACCCAACTGACCTAAGCATTGTTATCAGACATAAGAAATCCAAGACCTGCAAGAGCTCACCTTTCTGAGCTTTCATTGTTTGTTCCTCTATTTGTCTTAAGCGTTCCATTAATTCTTCCTTTTCACGCTCTATTCTTTCCTTTTCCTTTTCTGCTATCTCCCTTTTCTTCTTCTCATTTTCTAACTGTGCCCTGGGAAAAAACAAAACCAAAAACAACAATAAAATATTTTTTTAACCTCAAACAGATTAAATTCTACTCTAAGGATGCTGGCAGCCTATTTTTCAGTTTACCCAGCTAGCAGAGAAGCATGTAATTTTAAATGTTTCAAATTCAGTTTACAATGCAAGAACCATCAAGTTCCTGTACCAAAATACCGTACAGAAAAACAATTTTTGAACAGAAGCTTGATTATGGTTCAGCCAGGTAAACCCACAGTTACACCCACATTTTAGACATGGCTGATGTTTCACCTGGGCTAGAAATGGAAACGCTATTTTTTTAAAATATACAACAGGTAAGCCATGACATTCTTCACTGAATTTGCTTCAAAGGTTCACCTGTAGAGCATAAAAGTCCCTAAGGATCAAGCAACAGAGTTCAGACTGTTTCACAAAAACATAATGAGAAACAACGATACAGCTACTGTTACCATGCTGAAAGCTCAAAAAAGATACAGCTTTCTATTAAGGCAGGTGAGCCAAGCCAAACCACAAACCAGCTTACATACTACAGAAATAAAACCAGCTCCCTCTTCTCCCAACACTAGATGTCAGATATTCTATGACTTAGATTTCTTAAAAGGCCAGAAGAATTTTTTTTTGTTTCATGGATGTTTGTTAATTACCTTTCCAATTGTTTCTGATGTTTCTCCTCTCTAGCTTGGGCCTTCATCTGTTGCACTTCAATTGTATCAGGTTTCCTCCTCCTCATGTACAATTCATGATTTCCCATACACAGTGCCAAAATTCGCTTGTTAATTCTCAGACGGGGTGCATAAAAAACAAAATCCTAGCAAAAATAATTGCAGCATATCCATTAATCTAAAAATACAGTTGTGAAAAGCCTCAAAGCATTACTGTATTCTTTGTTAAATTTCTTAAATTTAACTTACAAGTATTTTGACATGTCCTCTGAGCAATCTAACACCATAATCTATAAACCTAGTTACTATCGGGAACTTGCAAGATAAATTCAAAATTACACCTGGATTCCTCCATGCAGAGGTTAGCTAGTTTACATAAAACTATTTATTTAAACTTCTAAAAAAGTGAGACTATTTTCTACTTTATTTCTGAAGAGTTCTGACCTAGAAAATCTTATGAAATGTGCTGCTGTAATACAAAAAAGAGAGAGAGGTGGGGGTCCAGAGAATTATTCAGCATCTTACACTGTAGCTTTTCAACACACCACAGAGTATTAGTTGACTTAAAAATCCCAACATATCAAAAAGAAAAAAAAGAAAACTCAAGAGCATCAATGAGAATGAAGAGAAAGAAAATATTTACTCATGCCATAATGCCAGCACAAGTCTTTGCAGGCTTAAATCCCCTGATACACGAAGGCATACTATTATACACACTACTTACAGGGGCCTTTTTGTCAATTGGCTTTATGACAAATTTTTTGTCGTTAAAAGAGATGTTTCTTATTTCACTCCAAGGAAAACCAATCTTGGGTGTCAGCCTTCAAAGAGAAAAAAAGTTCTCATTAGAAGCAGTGAAGTGCATTAAGCCTTAACTCCATACCATTTCCACTATCATACCTACTTACATCTACAAAACATAACAGCTCCATCATCTTTTGGCAGACAATTTTTTTTTTTTTAGACATTATTCCATCAAATGAGTAAGTTACACAATGAATACATTACATGGCACTCTAACAGAAGGAATTTCAGTTTGTGACTTACTCCACTACTAAACAGAGGCTAAACATCACAATCATGTACTGATACTTTATAAGCTATTGATAATTTTATTTTGAGTGAAAAGAACAACTATATAAATTTGAGAAAATCTGACATTTCAAATACTGAAATTAAATCAGTCTTCAGCGATGATGTACTTCGGTTTCACTCTGATGTAAGATGCGCTCTTACATTTCCAAAGTTCAAGTTAAATTTCTTTCCCTTACATCTTAAGTAAAATAAATTCTGTTCAGAAACTGTTACAATGTTATGCACCAACTGCATAACTGTAAATATTTTTCTCCATGAGCACAGAAATTTTTTTCAATTCATATTATTTTAATTACAAGCGTTAGAAAACGTTTAAGTATTTGATTAACTCCCGATAGTTAGCAATGAATACCAAAACCTGCTTGATCATTCAATCTGATCTGAGCGTTTTCTGAGTATTTCCTTCTTTCAGGAGTTATATTGCCATCTAATGGCAATTAAGCCTTACAGAATTTTGTTACAGAGTATATACATCCAAGAGCATTAAGCTTCAGTTCAGCTGACAGCTGGTAGCTGGTGCTTAACACATGTTTAACTTCCAATCACCGTGAAAAGACTGTTGACATCAGATACTACTAACAAGTGTTTGGAAAGAAGGAAAAGAGTAAGTCTGTTGTTCTGTTTTCAAATTCTTCAAATTTTGTACATTTCAGCTTTATCCCTCTTCAAGAAGGGCAGAATATTTGACCTCTTTATCAGGACAGAAGATTCATCTATTTTCTTGAATGTCTAAAAGGTTTCACTTTTAGATACCAAAGTGCTTTGTGCTCTACCAGCTACAATCCTAGTCACTGCTCTTACAAAATGTTTCTCATTAAATACACTGCTCAGCTTCTCAATGTCCTTTTCGTCCTGGCTGAAGAGGAAGTCTTGAGGGAGCAAAAAGTACAGAGGGAAACTATACAGATGGTCTAGTTATCATACATCCATATTAAGCAACATACATTTGTTTCCACCCAACTACCTTCCTTTTCCTTCTTTTGCATCCCTATTTCATCTTTAAAATTCAAATATTCTGCCAGTTAACATCTGTCTCTATTTTTCTATCTTTTACAGAGTTTAGAGGGTCTTTGAGAACCTGTTTTAATAGACATTACTGAACACACAGTAAGGTGGGTTTCGTACAACCTCAGACAGTATCTCCTAGGACACAACCACAGAATGAGTATTAGTCACTTACTTATCATCATGCTCATAAATGTTCAGACCCAAAGCATCGACTCCTAGCCACAATTCGGTTCCTTTTTTATTCTTTATTTCAAAATAGTTGACTCCATACATTTCCAAGTCTTGTGCTATCTTAAGGTATTCCATCATAGAATCTTCCCTGATGAAAGAAGAAAAAAAATGGAAGTGTAGACAAATCAAAAGCACATTGTAAGAATAAGAGAACTGCAAAACAATTAAATAGTATAAAACTTAGTTTGAAATTCATGTGTACATTGACTCAGATACTTGTAGAGCTCTATACCCCGATACCCAAGTACAGTGCAATCGTCCCACTTCATCTTTTTACCCCATGAGCTAAGGAGATACTAAATATATTTTCCAGGCAGACCACTGCAGGCAAAAGCCGTTGCGAACTCCACCAGAAATCATGTAGGTAAGCCAATAACCTAACTGGAAACTCAATCCTCACTGAAGCTTTCATGGAAGTCTTTGATAACTGTCTACCCTGGTCAGAATAAAAAGAAAGCATTTTCCAGACAAATATGCCACCAGCCAGAATACACCCTAATAATCAAAAAACCTTAAAGGTCTTAGAACCTTTTTTGCATAATTACCTTAACATTCCCCTGTGTTCTTCATGCCAGTTCTGTATTCTTTCTTCCCACTGTTCTTTTGTCAGTTTGTGCTGTTCTAACACCCTGTGAATAAAAATTGTTGTTATTAAATGACACCAACAATCAATTTAACCTCTTCAAGTTATAAAAATTAAGTGTGGCTACACAGCATAACATAAGCTTTAATTGAATAAACTTAAACATGACTTTCTATACATTGCTTTCTTTCCAGATGCAGAAACGCTGTGTTTCACCAAATACACTGTTAAAATAGTCTGAAATCGCCTCTTTTTCATGGTTTTCAGTACTCTGTAATATAAAAGTCACACCATGGCACATCTCAACTTTCACAAAAGGTAATGTTTGGAACACCTGAAAATGCAGACCTTTGAAATTCTTATACAGCAGTGACACATATCTGTCTCTAGGTATGCTCAGACACACTCCATTCGAAAGAAAAAGCAACACATTAAGACAAGCTGGCAGACTAGTCTGCTGGGGAATTTGGGGTGGGATTTTTGATGTTTTTTAAATAAACAGAATCAACAGTGAAGCAGTTTCAGAAAGCCATCTGAGGTTCATCTACAGCAGGCCACACGATGGATTTATACTTTGACCTACTAGAACACCCAATGTAGTACTGCAGTAAGAAATCAAATGCATCTGCTAACTTCACTAGCCTTTTATTCCATGGACTTCAAATCCCATGCATTTCAACCATTCCTAGAGAAATTATTTTAATAAACAATTTTTAGAAATTAAAAAAAAAGGAGAATGCAATATAATCTTACTAAAGAAGTCAGAACAATAATTTTCTTCCTTTCTCAACTCAGGAAAGTAAGGATTTACTACTTTTCCCTTCACTTTTAACAAAGTACAATATGGAATAGACTGAGTGATGAAGAAAATACTAAAACAATGTTTCTTCTATTATAGGATCGATCTTTTTGTCACTCTATTTGCTACTCAGCCCCATACCGAGTGAAGTGCAATTTTCAGTAGTGGGTATATCCCATTTCGATTTGCTTAGTGTGCATGCCTACCATCATGCTTTCCTCCTCAAAACTGAGGCAGAAGTTTTAGTTTATGCACCTGCTCGACATGTTCACAGCTAAATGATACAAGAACATGCCATGAAAAGACATCTTTTTGGTTTGTTTGTTTTCTGATCTTTATCCTTGAATACCTTCAGTATACTGCCATCCTTCCAGTACCTGAAGGGGCTACAAGGAAGCTGGGGGGGACTTTTTACAAGGGTCTGTAGTGATAGGACAAGGGGTAACGGGTTTAAATTGAAAGTGGGGAGGGTTAGATTAGATATCAGGAAGTTCTTTCCAGAGAGGGTGGTGAAGCACTGGAACAGGTTGCCCAGAGAAGCTGTGGATGCCCCATCCCTGGAAGTGTTCAAGGCCAGGCTGGACGAGGTTTTGAGCAACCTGGTCTAGTGGAAGGTGTCCCTGCCCATGGCAGAGGGGTTGGAACTAGATGATCTTTAAGGTCCCTTCCAACCCAAACCATCCTATGACTCAGTAAGCACACATCTGTCCACGATACATCACTATGGATGTACTCCAACATCTGCACTAACAAAGTTGTCTGACTTTGAACATTTGTGTTGCAATGTTTCTTTTGCTGCTAAAACATGCCAGGAGCATGGTTTCAGTTGCATAAAGAAACAGAACTGTAATCTTGGTGCTTACTTGTCCTAACCACATTGATGGGTTACTGATACAGAAGAGTTTATACTCAACAGTAATGGCAACAACTCAGTTTCTAGATTTTCTGTCCAGGCTAGCATTTTTCTGCAATAATTTTATTTGCAATATACTTCATAAGTATTTTCAGAAAATTTTCATCATTTAAGTGTACAAAACCATCAATAACTAAAGGAGCATCAAACGAATCTTAGTGGCTTCTGTATTAGAGTATTTTAATTTTAATTTAGCAGAAGCACGCCTCCAGGAACATTAGAACATTTTGTTCAACTAAATCTGTGCACATGGTTGAGGACAGGACAGGAAACAGGTCTCAAGAAACCCATGGCTGTGACTCTTCTTTGGTACTTAGAGCCTAAATTAGGATCTCTAAACCTTACCAGCAAAACATGCAGTCTTAAGAAAGCTACCATTGAATGCGTATTATCACTTAGTATTTTAATTATAAAAACTGTGCTGTAATCAAGTTCACATGCAACAGATGATGCATCAGTCTCACTCACCGCTGAGGGAGAAGTCGGTCATTGGCTAGGTAGCCTAGTTTATGTATCTCCTTACTGTAATCTCCATACTTGGACTGGACAGCATAGGAAGCCAGAAGAACTGCAGTTTCTGGTGGGCAATATATTTCATCATTTAAGATCGCTTCTTTGACTTGCAGGAAGAAAAGTCTCTGAGTTATTTCCTGAATTAATTCTTCAGATACATCCTCTGGAAAAAACTTGGCCCTGAACTTAAACTGCAAAGGATTTTCTTTCCTTACATCCTGCTGTGTTACCTGATGAAGAGGAATAAAGAAAAAAATAAAAAGAGCACTAAATGGTATATTAAATATAATGAACTCCATAGTAATGAACTCTTTAGCTCCTCTACACTGAAATGCAGTGCTTCCTGACAAGCCCACTGTAGAACTCACTAAAGTTCACATGGCACTGAATCAAGTACAGCAATTTGGGTAAGTCAGACAATTTTGAAATGCTGCTCAAAGGCTGTTCAAGAGGGTATTTCGTAGGCTTGTGTGAATTTATATTTATCACAATAAAGATACGCAAAAAAGAAGTTGTAATACATATAACAAAAAAAAAATCAAAACTATATCCAAGGATAAATTGCAGGAATTAAGAAATCAGGGTCTAACAAGATTTCTTTAGCAAGAACTACAGCACAGTTCTCCAATGAAAAGTGTAAAGTTGGATTGTTTTATAAGTCTTTGAACTAAATACACGTGCTTTGCTCCTGTGCAAAAAACGTAACACCATTAATCACATTATTTTTTCTATAATGGATAAACACTATAATATTGATTTCTGTGACGATACCAGATATGGTCATCTTAAGTTTTAACTAACTGCCTACTTCAAATTTCAACCCCAAAAAATTCATTTTTATGTAGAATGCATTTGGGGTCAGCTCTCAGCACTCATTATGACTGAAGCAAAACCATCCAAAATTAGTTCAATTTTAACATCAAATGCAGTGATTGTTAAAAGGCACATCCAGAGTAAAACAATATATAGTAAATATACACTATACAATACAATAATAAAACAAATCTTACACATCCCAGTTCCTCGATCATTTTATTACACATTTAATTTTATGCATACTAGTAGTCCCTCAAGAACTTCACTACACATGAAATGATGCATATTTGATGGACTTGCGGGAAGTCAAAATCAGTAAATATAATGCCACCATTTAATCACGTATTTAAGGCAGCACAAGTAGTATATTCACGATTTCAGATGTTAATTTTAAAAGTTTTGCTCACTCTTCACTACTGTCCACCTGCTGCTGACTTACATACACAGTATTTCACTTTAATCTCACCCGTGAACAATGAGTTGTGCTCTTGCCACAATAAAACCTTATTAGCATGTATTCTGTGATTTATCAAATTTTATCTGTATTTACCACAAATATTTAAATAGTAACTTACAAGTTATGTTACAAGCTTTAAAAAAAGAGAACTCTCAAAGCATACCCTTGCTGTGCCTGAACTGCACCAGCAACTTAACTTGCTAAACACCTTCAGAGAGCAATGTCTTCCGTATTTTTCATGGATGATGCACCAATTCCCATAGTCTCTGACCACTGAAGGCAAGCCATTAGGGTAACAACATATTTGTAGCACTACAACATGCATTGTGTATGAGACAAGACATATGAAATCCCAGGCGACCGCTTTTATGGTTATCAGGTTTAACTTGCTGGCTTTACCACAGAGAAGGAAAGATTATGTAAGTGCAGACAGTGGGACTTGCTCCTAAAATCTTCCCAGTTTACCTCCTAATACTGAAGATAAAAAACGTATCCTTGAGTTAAAACATATCCTTGAGTTGAACTCAAAAAAATCTCTTTATTCTAAACACTGCCATTAATAACCTTACAGCCAACATTAAAATAAAAAGTGACCATTCAAATCCATACATGGGATTTAAAGTAAAATGACCTGATTCCCAACAGCTGGGAGACACAAGGTATACAGTGCTGTTGGGGAGGGGGGAATTATCCTACCATCTACCTATCAGAGACCAAAACAGACATTTAGGAGCCTGTTACTGGTGCCTTGTTTAAAGATCTATAGCTGTATACACACAAATTCCTGAAGCTCAAATACTTAACACACACACCCCATAATTGTAAAGCAGCTATTCAATTATATTTTGCTACATGAAAACAGGACAATCATACGAATTGAAGTTTTCTCAATGCATGCATCACCACAGTATGGGAAATATAGGAAATGGCATCTTCTTCTCAGGTTAAATGTTGATGCAGTTTTGAATATTCTTCTATAACTAATCAAACGTAGCACCGTATTTTGTCAATGAAAGCAAGTTGAAAGCAACTTTTCAAGTAAATTTGAAGTCAACTGTATCCGACCTACAACACTAAAGCAGTAAACCTCATATAAGCCTTATAAAAGTATATTCCAAACCGTACATTTGCCTAAATATTAGGAAATGGTTACCTTTTTATTTAGCTTCAGCCAAGTTGAGTAGCCTTTGCTATCCACATACTGCAGCCCAAAAAACCAGACTTCACGAAGACCAACAGTTTTCACCACCTAAAGATAAATGATCCATCATCATCACTAACAGCTACGACAGCATTTTTTTTTAAATGGTAATTAAGCTACAGAAACCATCTCAAATTGAAATGTAATCAAGTTTTACAAGAACAAAAAAAAATGAAAATAGCAGCAAAACATCATGTTCAGACAAGCCTCCACCTCAGAGTTTTAAATAAACTGAAACACCGTGTTGCCAAACTCCCGAGTGTGCAGCTTACTGTGCACATCAAACTCGGCACCTGAGGAACACAAGGTAGCAAACAGGACACCGACACTTGAAAGCACGTCTGGGATGTGATCTGCAGACCTACAGACAAGGAAGTCCACTTCAACAGAAGCCAACTGGTGAAACTATAATTAAAGAATAATACTTGTGGACAAGAATGATGTAAGGAGGATGAATCATCTTCAAATATTTTTGAGATCTTCTAAGAGTTAAGGACAAAAGGGGTAAGGATGATCTAGCTGATAACCCATACATGGATTTCCTATAAGATTTTTGATCAGGTCTATTACTGAAGGCAACTAGAGAAACAAAATTGTCCTTGAATAGAGGGAAGGCCTTTTTATGGATCTACCAGTTCAAAAGAAATTTAAAAAAATAAGCAAACTGTTTTCGTAACAGATGTAGTATAACCACTAGGGAAGTCCCCCAGGACTTCATACGTCATCTGCAAAAAAGGATGAAACCGATGTGCCAAAACCTACTGTAGAAAACCTTCTATAAAGACCGGTGAGTGAACAGTAAAAAGGAAGATGAACCTCAGTAAAAGATGATATTCAATTGAAAGATAATACTGCATGTAAAAGGCAACAATTTTAATTACGCACACAAAGTTCTCATTGTAAAGGGGAAAAAACAAAGCTGTTGTTATACTATACATGTCTATGCTATTCCCAAATCTCTAATACTATATGTGGACTGGTCACATCAACTTAGAAAAAAGGATGTTGCAGAACTGGAAATGTTTCAGAAATGTTGAAAAGAATGATCAGTGACATGGAACGTTTTCTGCATAGCTAAGATGAGAACTAAGGCTACTGACAAAGAAATGAGGCAACTGAAAATATGACATAGGTCTATAAAACTTGCATGGCTTGTAGAAGGAAAATAGATTGATTATTCATTATTTTTCATAATGTAAGAATTAAGAGAATCAACAGAACCCTTAGACAGAAGGTTCAAAGTAAACAAAACGAAGCACTTGTACTACACAGAGTATACTGAAACTGTGGAACTATCTTACAGGTCTTTTGCAGAGTAAAAGTACATGTGGATTCAATAAGCAATTTATCAGAGGGTCCAGCAAAGATTATTTAATAATGGTAAACTCTGGCTCCACAAGATCCAGTATGGCAGTACTTACATACGTTCTCAGCTTGGACCGTGCTGTCAGTCTGGTTTACTGAAGGCTGTTTTATGGAATCATTCAGATGCATGTGAAGTAAATAGTATTTTACCCATAGTTCCTCCTCCATTTTCAAGTAGTACTATCGGGTTGTAAAATTAAGATTTTGAAAATTAGAAAATGTCACAAGAGAACTGTGCAAGCTTACTTCCAATGCCTTGCATACTTGTATTATTACTTAACAATCGTCCAAGCGTGCACCTTTTTTCTTCTTCTACCCTTCCACCTCCAAGCTCCAATGCACAGGATGACAATGTTCATGGATCCAACCTGATTCCTTTAGTGAGCACAGTAGATTTCCTACATCATAGAATGGTTTGGGTTAAAGACCATCTAGTTCCAACCCCCTGCCATGGGCAGGGACATCTTCCACTAAACCAGGTTGCTCAAAGCCTCATCCAGCCTGGCCTTGAACACTTCCAGGGATGGGGCATCCACAGCTTCTCTGGGCAACCTGTGCCAGTGCTTCACCACCCTTTCCAGGAAGAACTTCTTCCTGATATCTAATCTAACCCTCCCCACTTTCAATTTAAACCCACTGCCCCTTGTCCTGTCACTACAGGCCCTTGTAGAAAGTCCCCTCCAGTTTCCTTGTAGGCCCCTACAGGTACTGGAAGGCTGTAAACATAATTTACTTGAGCACATCAGAAACATTAAGAACAATTTTATGTTACTAGTATGGTCCTGAGTATGATTAAATTTGGTGTTCCAACACAGAAATTTCAGACCTGCTGCTTCTTTTGGCACAGATCTCCTACATGATGCTGATCAAACTACTTCTGGCTTTATCAGATGACTGAGAATGCTCTTTACTTTGCAGCTCTCCAAGCTAAGCCTCTGTACCCGGATCAGCTCTCTGAGCTGCAAAGAAATCAGTAAGAATTGCAGATGCTCAACAGCTCTGCCCATAAGGCATAAGGGGCAAGTGCTTATGCTTACATCAAAACATTTTGCTCTCACCTCCTAACTACAGCCCTTCAACCGAGATGCACATTGCACATTATTTAAATACAGACAACTCATCTACTGCAATGCAGTTAGACATGCTTGCAAATCAATGCTAGAAGCACCTTACACATCAGCCTCTTTTACTTCAGACTCCACAAATAAGGAAAGAGCATACTCTGTCACTGCCTCCCAGCCCAAAAGAAAAAGAAAGAAGTCTTCTGAAACTTTGTACTAAGACAATATAAGCACTTATGTACTGCAGTAGTGTGATATGAAAAAGTACAGAATGAGAAACTCCGTTCATCAAATGCTGAACTCTTGTCTGCTAGCAGATGAAGATGATGAACACACACATGGAACGGGAAACAAATCAACAACTCCAGAAAACGGCAATTAAAAGCTTAAAAGAACTACTGACGGAAAAAACGGGACAAGTTGTTCACCAAAAACAGAGGAGCACTAGACAACAGCCACATTCACAGAGAGGTTATTTTCTGCAAGCAATAACCAGCAATTCTACTGTGATATCCACCACTTCTGCACAAACCCTGAAGGCCAATCCTCCCAATAGCAGTGCTATTCAATTCCTTCCATACAGAAACAGCACAACCTTGGTCTGAAAATTTCATGCTGATTTTGCGGTACAGTTCAGATCTTGATGTTACTCTGCGGAACTTGCATATGAATTTAAGATCAGGCTGAAAATGCTTCTCTACTCACACACCACTATACTGGTTGGTTTTCCTTGACCTACCGATTTTTCAATTTAAATTTCCAGAAGTTGATTTTAAGAGGTGGTGAGATGTCAAGCACCACACAGTTCCCTGAGGAACAAAGTTGGAGAGAGAGAAGACACTAGAGCTGTATCTTTGTTCGCTGTTTGTGAATGCCCTAGTTTGGATGAACCTGATTACCTGGGCACAAACTATTTCACAAGAGAACGTCACCCCACCCATTACTGCATGGCAGAAGATAGCAAAGGTTGGCAAAAGACAAGTAACAGTTGAGGCTTCTGTGCTGCAGAATACTGTACTTTTTATTTGATGGTGGTGTTGGTTAGACAAAAAGCAGGACAGCCCCTTTCTTCAAGAAGACTTTGTAAGAGTGCTGATGTCTACTCCTATGCAGAGGCTGAAGATAAACTGCTACTGATGTTAAGAGAAAGGGGCAGGGGGTAGAATTCTTAAGAGTCAGACCGTCATTTCAAATGAAAATTATAAATTAAGTATCTTTCATCTAAAAGAAAAAGCTCAGTGTTACAAACAATAAACATTCTCCTTTCAACTTATATACCAAGACATTTAATCGACTTAAAAGTTGAAGGGTTCTTTAAGAACCCTTTCAGTGCGTTACTTTCTCTTCATACCCACCATGACCTACTTAGCACATCTATAGTGGCATGGACAAAAGCAATTCTACTAGACATAACTGCTGAAACCGTGAAAGAGTTTTTGAAGAGTGATTTTGAATATTTTTGCATTTTTAATTAAATACATACATCTTGGATCTAGAGAATGTATTTATTGATTTCTCGAGGTAAACCAAAATGACACATTGACAAGCTTCTATTCTTAACATTTTCTAGAACACTCCACAAGCCAGATCAAAAAATATTTCAAGAGTCTGACAGCTAACAGAAATGAATGCGAGAACAACCCTTTTTAAGAAGTCATTAATTTAGCCCATTCGACTGGTATATGACAGACACACTATCAAGTGAGAACATGTAGTTCTGATGGGTCTGCAATCCATAAGCACAAAGCCATCACTTTCACTTTTCCACTTAGTCTTTTTTAACTTGTTTCAAACTGGATCATAGGACTACATTACTTTTCTGACATTCCAGAAGTGAAAAAGTACCTACAGCTTTTATCGTTAGATTCATTATTAAATAGTGAAGGCTATACAGATTTCTCATACACACAATTCTAACAATTACATTGCAGCTGCAACTGTAATACAATCAGACATTAAAAATACCATTCATTTCAAAGCAGTTCTAAACACGACTCAACTGAAGTTCCTTTTTTAACCTATTTACAGAGCTGTCTTTGAATTCAAGACATTCCATGAGAAGTAATGAGGAATTTCAAACTAACCGAGACCATAGCTGAGATAATGTAAGGAAAAACATAACCTATACATGAGAACACTGCTGCCTCCTCAAACTATGCCTTAATACCCACGATATGTTTGTACACATACATACAGAGACACATAGGAGTTACCTGATCAAAGAGCTGCTTGCCTGTTGTGTTGGGCTGGATGGCAAATTCCAACTCTGCATCCATTGTGGTGACTCTGACATTGATCTACAGAAAATAGAGCAATATTTAAATCATACTGTAACAGTGTAATGCTTCTGTATACTGTGAGTAGCCTGTAAGGAACAATACATACTAAGTAAACTCAACAAATTTTAATGGTCTTGTATACACACAGAACACAGCAGATATAAAAATGGAAAATTTTAATATAAAAATCCCTCATCTTTTACTTAGTATAAAAGCATATTCAGGATAATGTTTAACACAAGGTTTGAAGCTCAAACCAGGGAACAGAGTTCACAATCAATTTAATGGGATAGCTGACATGACTACTGAACACTCAAAAAAACATGGGGACATTCAGCTACTGGGCACAATCTTTCAGTGGGCTTCCCAAATATGTGCAAAAGTTCCTAGTCATATGCATACCATTTTAAGGTATTTATACTTGGCAATCTAAAAAGACAAGCAGCCTCCTGCCCTGTCATTTATTAAATTAAGAGGTTCAGCAGTCTTAAGGTACATGGGACTAGAGTTTGTATACCGCAGGACAGACTAACAGCAGATTTTTCATCTACGGAAGGAGGAACTATAGGAGTTCACTCCCCTTAATACTGATCCCATTCAGTTTCCTTATTGCAAGACTGAAAAACCACTTGGAAGTACAACAGTCTGTTCCAGTTTCTCTTCAACTGGTACACACAGAAGTGAGAATTTTCAAGAAACAGAACAAAATGCTGAATGTACAGAACCATCTTCTCCCTGTTAAAATGGTCCTCCATTCCTACTGCTATTTTATTTATCTTTAATGAACAGATATATGAAGTGTTAAAGGTCAAATTTACTTTGCTATAAATGCAAAAACCAGAAATATGAAACATAAGGTTCACAGATATATTCAAATTTCTCTGTCTCTACTATAAAATATAGAGCATGAATACATTAGGACTTGTAATACAAGTTACACTACTTGATCTACGCCTGCGTAAACCACTTCCATTAACTATTTCCCTAATTTTACCACCAGGTGGAATACACTGAGAAGTGAGAGTCCCAAAAGGTCTCTGCAACACAGGAGGGAGATCTAAGGCATGAAAAAGAAAACTGGGGGGAAAAAAAATGTCCCCATGCAACAGATTAAGCTTGTTCACTGGTTAGTGTCAAGTTAAACAGCTTTGGGCATGACCTGGATACACAAAAGTAGCAGGAGTCTGAGGACCTCTAGGTTACAGACCTGCAAACAAGGAAGATAGCAGGGGTTAGCAAACTTCGTGTGCAAACACTGATAAAGAACAAGAGTTGAAGGCTTTGGAGTAAAGGATAGTAAACTTTTATTGTAAAACAATATTAGAGGGTGTGTGTCAGTAGGAGGGAAAAGAGGTGTTTTCTGTAGATTCTCTCACTCTGTCTATTTCAAGAGGACGAACTGCTTGTTCTCAAAGAGTACCCCAATTTTAAATGGTAGGTGTAACTTGCTGCCGGTTCCACTGGTTTAAGTGTTGGGAGTTTGTCCCTTAATTACAAGAAGTTAATTTTTTTTAAAGCAGTTTTAGAATTTTATAAATGAAGCCTGCTTTAGGACAGTGACAAGTAAGCAAGTTACAAAGGATAAAGCTAAAACTTAACTTTATGAAATGCCAAAGCACTCAGTTATGTAACAGCACCACTGCCAAAACAAGAAGCATCACAGAAGATCTACAGAGCACAGAAAGTTCAACTAACAGCAGTAGACTTCAGAGTTGCAGCAGAAACATCTTACATAAATATACTACAACAAATGTCATCTTCAACAAATGCAAGAATTACTATCTGAAAGTCTATATCCCTCACAAGAACCAAAATACTTAAACAGTAAAATAATAGACATAATACAGAGGCAAGCTCAACGCAGCCTGTAGATTCTGGATGTTACTACCTCAAATAAAAGCTGAGTACTAAAAGAGTGCAGAGCTGCCACATCTGCAGTAGATGCAGATACACATTAGGAGCACCTGGTCACTTATACTCATTACAGCAACTGCTTAAGTATTCAGCAATTTTCTTTTTTCTTTGAACTTCTGATGAACAGATCACCCAACTGCTAATTAATATTTACATTTTCAGTTCTGATAATAAAGTCTCAAAAAAAAAAAAAAGAGGGACCTTGACAGGCTGGCAAAGTGGAACACTGCCAGCCTCATGAAGTTGGCCAAGTGCAAGGTCCTGCACC
>NW_010252200.1:0-10158 GCF_000690775.1 Eurypyga helias | reverse complement strand
GGCTGCCGTGGGCGCAGCAACGCAGCGAGAGGGCGTGCGGAGGGAGGGAAGGTGCCTGGCTTGATCCAGGTGATCTCCATAGATCAGACCCTGGGCTTATTCCTCGCTGCCCCCCGGAGAGCACCCATCGCCTGTGCAAGGTGCAGGTGCACGGTTAGCATTCCTCTCCCAAGCCGCCGACTCCTTCCTGGAGGCCCCGACGAAGCCGTTGGCAGTTGGCCGAGTGTTCGGCAAGTTCTGGGCGAGCACCATGATCTTTGCACTGCCACTCTCTTGCCATGGCCCTGAAAAAACAAATTCTCCCGTATCGAGGAAGGAAGAGTTGATGAAAAGCTGCAGTTGGCACCTGGTTTGGTTTCGTTACCTGGGGAGCCTCAAGTCAGCTCATTGGGGAAATGCTGCCAAAGCTCTAGTGCCCTGTCCGAAATCCACTGTACCATCCGTGTCTGCAGCGTCTGCCCACCCTTCTTCATCCTGAGCCTCCCGGTCTCCCTGCGCAGCTCCAGCCGGGCTTCCAGGTCTGGCAGCGACCTACTGAGATGGGAACCACTTCCAATTCACGTGCCGTTTGCCGAGATGTGAATTCTTTCTGTTAACTTGAGGCTCTCTCTGTTGTGTACTTTTACGCTGAAGTAAATCCTCCGTATTGGTGCAGTTTTGGAGCTTGCACAAGTCAAATCTCTTCTAATTAAACAGCCTGCTAAAGTGTCATCAAACAACTAAAGCTCTTGCTGATTCCACCGAGGTCTGGCTTAACACTGCTTTGCTTTTTTCGCTGCAGATTTTCATAAATAATGAGTGGCATGATGCAGTCAGTAAGAAAACCTTCCCTTCTATCAATCCAGCAACGGGAGAAGTTATCTGCCAGGTTGCTGAGGGTGATAAGGTAAGTGTTCTCTGGACGACATGGGTTTGTTTTCCACCTGAGCAGGCACCCAGGGAGGCTCAGCTCTCACCTAGGCAGCGCCGCCGAGGGCTGTGTTAGCAGCAGTGCGTGTCTGACCTACACAAATACCACGTCGAGTGCTGCTTGTGTTCTTCCCTGACTACTGCTCTCAACAAAACCCCTCCAGCTTTGCCAGGCTGGGGCTGGAAAGGGAAGAGAGGACTAGGTGGGGTGTGCAGTGGAGCCTGAGTAAGGAAGCTGGGGAGCAGTCGTGGGTGGAAGGTTGCTGGTGCAGGCAGGGATGAAGGCAGACGCCCTTGCTGTCCCGTTGCGGTGTCACCCAGAGTCACGGTGGCAGGGAGACAGAAGGTCAGGGTTCACCCCTTTCTGCTGCACACATGCAGTGGGAGATCATTCCCAGCCCTAGAAAATTAAAAAAAGAAAAAGAGAGGGCGATGGTGAGGAAGCACAGTGGGAGATCATTCCCAGCCCTAGGAAATTAAAAAAAGAAAAAGAGAGCGTGATGGTGAGGAATAGCCATGTAATCATCCTGTGCCTTATGCCAGGCACTCCTAGGAGTCTGTGGCAGAGGTGAGGTGGTGTTTCCCAGCAATTTTGGGTTCCTCCTACAGTCTGGAAACCTGTCTGTATTCCCCAAGGGAGGGGTGAGAGAGGGAAACCCTTTGTTGTTTGTTTGTCCATGGCAGACTGGCTTGTCCTGACGAGACCATTACGGCAAGCCAGAACAGAGAACCGACTAGAAACAAGGTAGTGCCCTGACAGGACAAAACGATGGATTAGAGATATTTCATCAAGGAAAAAACCCCTTTAGACCGTGCTGGCGAAATCAAATCCTGCAAGTGTCAAAAGCCCACTTCTGGAGCTCTTTCCATGCATTGTTCTGGGATGCAAACATTAACCCAGCAGATGACATTGTGAAATAACTCGGCGCTATTTGCTCTCCGCACAGCTGAAATGACAGCGTGTGAGAGCAGGCAGAGGTGGAGGCTGCACGGCTGTTGCACCCATCTGTTTCACTGCCACTTCTGCTCCCTCTTCCCAGCGGATGCAGCGTGGGCAAGAAAGCTGGGGCTGCCCAGCAGCAGTGTTTGTGCTGAGGTTGTGCTGCTGTGCATCGCTGCCTGGGCTGGTGCTCGGGAGGGAGGGGACCCAGGGGGTGCAGCCCATCCTCTCTCCTGCCCTGGGACCGATGAGCGTCTTGCAGTGAGGCAGCAAGTTCTTGTTCCCAAAAAAGCTGGGGCTAGCAGCCACTTGTGCCGCCTGGCTGGAGGCTGTCTTCTCCTGGAGACCAGGGAGGGCTTCAGCTGTGTTTTGGGAGAGTGAATGGGGGCTGGTGACTCCTTTCTCACCCTCTTGCCTGGATTCCTCTGCAGGCAGATGTGGACAAGGCTGTTAAGGCAGCCAAGGCAGCTTTCCAGCTGGGTTCGCCTTGGAGGAGGATGGATGCTTCTCATCGGGGGAAACTGCTGAATCGTCTTGCTGACCTGATCGAGAGGGACCGGGCTTACCTGGCGGTGCGTATGGCCCTCTGGGGCTGAGCTCTCTGCTGCGGTCCCCAGCTTCGGGGAGAGGGAGGCAGAAACGGGTGGTTTGTGTGATGGGGACTTCAGCCACAGCTAAAACAGAGAGCAAGCGAGCTATAAAGGATAGGGAAGTAGTTTTGGGAAGCTGAAAGCAAAAAGGCCAACATGCAGACCTGATCCCTGTCACAAACTGGGAATCTGATCTAAATGTGCTTTTCCCACCTCGTTCTTCAGGCTATCTCCTTGTCTTTTGTAGGCGCTGGAGACTCTGGATAATGGCAAACCGTACTCCACCTCCTACCTGGTGGATTTGGACATGGTAGTCAAGTGTCTCAGGTAGGCATGGAGGCTGCAGTGACAGCACAGTAACTCTTCATGCTCCCCGCTCGTGCTCAGCTGGCCCATGGCAGCTGAACCTCTGCCCGTGCGGAGACTAGGTGCCTCTGATTCAGGCGTTGTGGTGACAGAGCTGGATCTGACCTGCTGCTTTCATTTGACCCATAGGGTGTCAGACACCCTGTTCTCCTCTCTTTTTATTCTTTGTTAAGAATGAGGCTGCAATTCTGGTGACTTTCCAAGGGGTTTTTGGCGTGTATGTTTCTCTCTCGCTGACGGAGGTGATCTGTCGTACAGCCCAGGAATGACAGAATGAGCCTTATGCAGAGTGCTGGCAAATGTGGAGAGACAAAAGTTTCTGTTTACTGTCCATTCTTAAAATCAACTGTTTGGGAAATACTTGTATTGGTATGTGTTTTGTGAAGTGCCTGAAGAAAGGAGGAAAGCAAATAGCTGGAGGAAGTCCCTCTTGGTTTCTGTTAACAGGAGACTTGTTATTCCACATTCAGTGACCAGAACTTTATTGTTGCTAGGTACTTTGCAGGCTGGGCAGATAAATTCCATGGCAAAACCATCCCATTGGACGGGGACTTCTTCTGTTACACAAGACATGAGCCGGTGGGAGTTTGTGGACAGATAATCCCGGTAGGTAAAATGTGTCAGGAGTTCCCACAGCATTTCAAGAATTCAGTGTTTGCATGAAGAGTTGTCTTAAAATGCAAGTTACTATCTGTTGCTAATTGCTGCTTCCTCCAGTGGTAGAGAAAGTTATGCTTGCACCAGCTGGGAGGGCGGTTACTTTGCTCTGGCAGCACTCAACTATTTGATTTTGTGGGCTCTGAGTAAGATTTATGTTGTATCTGCTGGAAAAACAAACCAACAAAAATTTCAACCCCTTTATAGGAGTTACCTGGCTCAGAACCACAATTAAATTTAAACTACTACCTAACACGAAAACTAAAATCCTGTGTGATGAGGAAGTAGGGAATTAGTGTGCAAAATGCAGGTTTATGTACCTGATCTTATTTTGGTAACTGGTAGCGAGGTGGTTTGTCAACAGCAAAGCCACGTTTACGCAACGAGCGGTGGGTAGTGTTACCTCTTGACAGGAGTAGCCAGATTCTGGTTGCTGCGTACCGTATTGGTGTGTTTTTCATATTTGTGTTGAGCGAGAACTGGATGTAAACGCCTCAGTGGTCTGTGTGTGCTGCTGTGTCATTCCAGGCGTTCTTTCAGTACACCTCAAAAGGACGTTTAATGGTTAAACTGACCGTAAAGATTAATTCCTAAAAAATGAGGGGTTTGCAGTGGTACTGAGAGACTGTGCACTTCAGAGGACAGTTTTCCTGGACAAGCAGAAAGCAATGCTTGAGAAGGAGCTGGCTGTTGAAGAGCAGCAAGGGCAGGATCAGAAGCTGCTTCCAGAGGTGCTGCAGCTGATTTGAAAGATGCTCACTGGTTATTTACTGATTAATCGGAAACTTTCAGATTCAGACCAGCAAACACCTTGTTTTTCAGTGGAACTTCCCGCTCTTGATGCAAGCATGGAAACTGGGGCCTGCCCTGGCTACTGGGAACGTGGTTGTGATGAAAGTGGCGGAGCAAACTCCGCTGAGTGCTCTCTATGTGGCTAATCTAATCAAAGAGGTGAGCGAAAAGGCTGGGGTTTCATCCGCTGCCTCGCTGTCACTGCTGGAGGGCAGTGTGATACAGCCAGGCTGGTGAGCGGCGGGGGGCGCGTGACAGGCGCAGAGCAGGGCTGTCTGGTCTCAAGAAAGGCTGGATTGTCTTGGGTATCTGAGCATTTGATTTAGAAAAAAATACCCTTCTCCTTATAAATGCGTATACAGAGGATATAAATCTTGACTGGGGAAGGACTCTGCGGTTCAGATAAACAATGAACTTCAGGGTGATTAGAAAGCCCATACATAGCTCCGAACTATGCTTGGGATGTGGGGTGGGGTGTTGTCCCGGTTCTTGCAAACTGAACACTAAAACTGAAGACCTGGGAAGTTAAAGTGGAGTAGAAAAGGCTCTATTCTTCGTGGGAAGCCTGCTGCGGCATCACTAGCAGCTGAGGGCAGGCGAAATCCTTAGTCTGTGAAAGGAATAACATTGCTGTCTCCCACTGTGAACCGGCAGGCTGGATTCCCACCAGGCGTGGTGAACATCATCCCCGGGTATGGGCCCACTGCAGGGGCGGCCATCTCTTCCCACATGGAAATAGATAAAGTGGCCTTCACTGGCTCCACGGAGGTAAGGGAGTTGCTTAACCTGTAAGCCCCTGGGGTAGAGGGAATATGTCATTGCTGTAATAAAATACTGGAGGTGCCTCACCTTCTACACTTCCTTAAAAATACAGCTGAATTCAGGGCGTGACATTTAATTTTGCTTTACCTAAGGCAGCACCTGATTAGAGTCTTTAGAATACGTCCTATTGTTTGCCTTGAGCTGCTTCTCACTGGAGGTGAAACTCTGGGCAGACTTCAGTTGTTCCCTGAAAGCCCCGAGGAGGAGGGGATTATTATTAAAGCGCTGACTGAGATCTAAGCCCAGCCGCCCAGCCAGGTGTTGCTGTGTGTGGGAGTTAATTCCCAATTCCTGGTCTTCTCACCGTGCAGGTTGGGCACCTGATCCAGAAGGCTGCAGCAGAGAGTAACCTGAAGAGGGTGACGCTGGAGCTGGGAGGAAAGAGCCCAAATATAATCATGTCTGATGCAGACAGTAAGCACCTGCTAGTGTAACGTTTGAGCTGTACCTTTTACATTGGCTTCCTGCAAGCAGAGCCGGAGGGGAAAGGAAACCTCTCCGGGGTTGTGTGAGCTCTGACGCCACCTGGTTGGTCTCACCCAGCGAAGGCTCCGTGGTAGCTGCTGCATTTGTGTGTCAGCACTTCTTCATGCCACTTCTTTCACGGTGCTGTGAGCAAGTTCAGTTATCAACAAATGAGAATTTGTTTCAATATCTTCCTTCAGTCTTCTCAGTTCTATTTTCTTGTTCGTTTTCTCTCCTAGTGCATACCGATCTTTTCTAGTCTTGGGAAGTTCTGGTGCCCTTGTCTCTTGCATATAGACTCATTTTTGGTCTTGATGAGCCAAGACACATACTTTTATATTACAGTAAGGAAGGAAATTATTCTAGATCCAACATAATTTGTCCTTAATGCCTAATAATTTCAAACAAGAACTGTAATCTGCCTTGGATTGGATTTTTTCTCTAGTGTGGGGTGCTTTAATAGACCTTCACACTAATTAAACCTGTACATCACTTCTGCCCTACAAAAACATGGAAGATGCTTGTCAACCGAAAGGACTTTGTGTCACTGATATGCCAGCAGTCTGCATGATCGTTGTTCAAAAGAAGTCACTTACTGACTCCGGTTGGTTTTGTTTGCTTATTTGTTCCCTCTCCTCTCCCCAATCTTAGTGGACTGGGCTGTGGATCAAGCCCATTTTGCCCTCTTCTTCAACCAAGGGCAGTGCTGCTGTGCTGGATCCCGAACATATGTCCAGGAAGATATATATCATGAGTTTGTGGAGAGGAGCGTTGAGAAGGCCAAGTCCAGGGTGGTTGGAAACCCATTTGACTTTAAAACTGAGCAGGGGCCTCAGGTAAGAGCAGGAAATTTCCTGAACTATCTCACGAAATAGTCCCCATCTTGAGTCATCGTGCATCAGTAGATTAGAGTGAAAGGTATCCTGCGGTCTCTTGATTAGCCTCCTTTGAACTGTGGCCGTTATCTCCTTGCTTGTGCAGGAGGGGGAAGTTAATTAACCATTCTGATTATTCCAAAACCTCCACTTGACTGGCATTTAAAAATTGTCATCTCCCTTTGAAGCTGGTGTGGCAGTCTCTTGAAAGGAGGACTTGCCAGAGCACAGTCGCACGCACAGCAGGTTGTACTTGAAACCTTTTTTACCCCCAGCGAAGGTGAAGCTGATCTGTCTGTCCTCATGGCTCTTAGGTAGATGAAGAGCAATTTAAGAAGATCCTCGGTTACATCAGTACTGGGAAGCGTGAGGGAGCCAAACTGCTGTGCGGTGGCAATGCCGCTGCGGAGAGAGGCTATTTCATCCAGCCAACTGTCTTTGGCGATGTGCAGGACAACATGACGATTGCCAGAGAGGAGGTGAGACCTGCAGCGCCTTTCTGCCTGTCAGCCCCTTGCTTCATCGTTTTGCCCCCTCTGATGCAAAAAACCCCATAGATCTATGAGAATTGGATATTCATGAACTGTGAAACTCGATGCTGCTTAGAAAGTTGCCACATTAAACTTCCCCCCAGATTACATCCTGGGCACTTCGTAATATGGGAAGTGATACTTGATGACTTCTGCCACACATACGTAACTCCAGCATCAACCACAGCTTCCCTCATGACCAATTTGCACAGATTTTCACAGCCTTTGTTTGGATTTTACAGATATTTGGGCCAGTCATGCAGATTCTGAAATTCAAAACAATTGAGGAAGTCATTGAGAGAGCAAACAACTCCAAGTACGGCCTAGCGGCAGCAGTCTTTACCAAAGATCTTGACAAAGCGAACTACGTGTCACAGTGCCTGCGAGCCGGAACGGTTTGGTGAGCCTCAACACTTCCTTCTCCCTAAACTGCTGGAAGCTTCCTTGTGCGCTGCCATTTCTCATTAGGTTTGCTCTTTGACAGCCTGTCTGTACTTTGGATCCAATTTTACGTGCACTTCACTTAATCTAATGTCAGACCTTCGGCTGTAAATCTCTTGGTAAAATATAGGTATACGAAGCTTCCACGCTCTCCCTGTGGATTAATGAATGAGATGAGGGAAAAGAAATCCTGTGCTGCAGCTGGCAGCGACAGCAGCTGCTGCAGGGCTCTGCGTGCTGGTAGTGATTAGATCACTGAGCACGTCTGGGTGGCCTTGGCAGCCACAGTGGATGTTTCTGTGTTTGGAGGCCCTGCTGAGACTATGCCCAAGTCAGTACTTCAGCACCAGTGTGCTGTTCTAGCACAAGATTTTGGAGATCCAGCATCTCGCTTTTTTTTTTTCATTTGTGATGGCTTTTTTTTTAATTTGTGGTGGCAACCTGGACGCTTGGTCCTGCGATCGTGAGAGACATGAATTGATTTCATGATGCTCTGTTTCCTGGTTGATGAAGATAAGGTTTCAGTATTGATGATGCTCTGTTTCCTGGTTGATGACGATAAAGTTTCAGTATTAATTCTGTTGGCTGACTGGCAAATAGGGAAATCCTGCCTAGAAATTCAGCTGTCCCTCTGTTGTGAACAGATGAGATGTTTGTTTGCTGCACAAGGGCTCTTCCACTAGGCAGTTCAGAAACTGCAGGTGCTTAACTCGTGGCTTCCATTGCAGGATAAACTGCTACGATGTGTTTGGTGCACAAGCCCCCTTTGGCGGATACAAAGCTTCTGGGAATGGGCGAGAGCTGGGAGAATATGGTCTGGAGGCATATGTGGAGGTGAAAAATGTGAGTATCCCTGTATCCAAGGACTTCCCAACTCTCTGCCATAGCTCCAGATTGTACTTGTGCCTGTTGATAGAAGCACCGTTGCTGGCCTGAGAGTTGCAATTCTTCCTTCTAATGCTTGAAACAAAATTGGAGCTGCATTTCTGAAGGAACCACAAACACAACACTGTATAACTGCGTTTAAACCAGAAAGCCAGCCTTGCTTTGACACTGCTGAGGAAAACAGGGATGTGTGACCTAGTAGATTACCAATTGCCTGCACCACTTGGCACTGTTTAGCCATTTCTCTGGAAAGAATGCAAGTGTATGGACCCCTCCGAGTCGATTCTGTGGAGGACAGGAAGAGCATGTGCTGGGGAGTGCATGCCTGATGGGTGGAAGCTTCCGCAGGTACAAACTGGCAGATGAACACTGGGTGCTCCTCACTCAAGAGGGGGAATCTGAGCAGTGACTCCCAGTACTGAATGCTCCTCTCCTGCCTTGACATGCCTGTGGGTCTATGCGAAACCGGAGTTCCTGGTGTTAGGCATTTCCATCTCTGCAGGGTGGGTGATTTCCTGTAGGACAAGGCAGAAGGGCTGCCGCACTGTCTGCTTGCAGCTGTAGTGTCTGAAGGGTGACGGAGCTCTTGGGCAGAGGTGGTTAGCCCGTGGCCCCTGAGTTGCAATGCAGCAACGTACGGAATGGTTGAGGGCCTCCAGCTTGTGGCTGGCAGGGGCTGATTTGGTAAAGGAGCTCCAGGAGAGAACAACTGTGCCCGCTCCCACCTCTCAGAGAGCAGTGGCATCGCTGGTGAGGTGCTGTGAGCCGGCCTTTGAGCTTCCCCCTCTTCGAGCTGTCCAGACAGGGCTCCAGATCAGGGTGATAGCAGGCATTGACCACTGGTCTCTGGTTCTCCTTGAAGGATGTTGTGGCCTCTCAGCCTTCAGGTGAATATAACTGAACACTGTGTCCAGGGCAGTAACTTATGACTGTTTTTTTTCCTAGGTGACTATCAAAATTCCACAGAAGAACTCCTAAAGGGCAGCAGCCCCTCCCTGCATTTGGAAACACCTGTGCAGCTTCATGTGATACCAAGCAAGGAAACCTCTTTTTACACACACAAAACTTAGGTGGAAAATAGGTAACTCTGCATTAAGAAATGATTCTTTAGAAGGTGCCTGAAGGAGCTTTTGTAAAAAAACCCCACCATTACTTGTCTTTCTCTTTTTAAAATACCCAATACAGTCACTTGAGTAGTAACGCATTACACCGCTGTACTCCCGTTGCACTTGTGTCTGATGGATGTGCTGCTTTTTCCCAAGAAGTCGTTTAAATGCAGGCCTGCAGTAAGTTTTGTCCTAATGTTTTGTTGGCTTACGCAGCTAGCCCTATGCTCCTCATCCTGTAGAACCACATACGGCCCTGAGCTTCAGCTGTGTAACCGGGCAGGAGGGCAACCTCTCGACATCAACCTGGGAGGTAAAAGTTTGGGTTTTTGCGGCTCCAACCTTCTCTCTTTGTATCAACTTGCAATAAACGTGTTTGTCTTAGTGAAGTGGGCCCCACCTTTGTTGGAGCAGTTTGTGTCGGGGGCTTAACTGTGCGTTTTCATCCCCACATCCGTTAGCCCTGGCCTCAAGGTATTTTTAAGGTTTGTGCTGGCTTTCTGCACTGCCCACGTTTCTCATCCTGCCTTCCTGTTAAAGGAAGTCTCCCCCCCAGCAACAGCGCTGCCAGCCCCGGGACAACAGGCCGTTTGCTGGCAGACGGGACGGGCTGAGCTGTGCCTCAGCGCGTGCGGGAGCTGCCGTGGGAGACATCGCTCTCGTGTCACGCTTAGCACGCGACCCGTGCTGGAGGGCAGGTGCGCTGCTGAGGGCAGGACAAAGCCGTGGAGGGTACAAGGCGCGGGTGCCCGCTCGTCCCCGCCGGGACGGGCCCGGGCT
>NW_010252199.1:0-1369 GCF_000690775.1 Eurypyga helias | reverse complement strand
CCCCACGCCCCCCACCCCCCATAAAAGTTTTGGTTTGTTCTCTCTCTCTCCAAGGAAGGCACTAAGGATACAATACTTTGGATCTGTGAATGTTAGTGTACTGGGAAAACAAAATCCTTATCACTGGGGATCAGAGCTCTGGCCAGATGTCTAGTGTCTTCTTCTGGTAAACTTTGCTTAGATTTATTTATTTATTTATTCTAGATTTCAGAGAGTTTGCTAGAGATTTCAGAGCTAATGTCAGGAAGTGTCATTACCCATTCAAGATCTTGTTGCTGAAAGTCTGCAAGATTGTTTATTTTGAAATTATATACTTGGATCTTTATAAATTGGGAGAACCCTCTTTGCACCTGAGGTGACCCAGTTTTGCAGACCCAGCTGGGTGTCGGGTAACAGAGTGGAGAAGCATGTGCCTGCCACTTCCTTTTGCTTGTGTTGGGACTTCTCAGCAGCAGAAGTCTGCTTCTTTTTTTTTTTTTTTTTGTTGCTATGACTGGATTCATTTCAGCCCGTTTGAAGAGGAGACTTCAGCAATAGGGGTCAAGAAGTCCCTGCCACTGTTGTGTCGAGGTCCTGAATAAACAAACTATTTGTCAATTAGGAAGGCAGTGTCCATTGTCCTGCCTCAGCACAAACATGATAACATATTTTTGTGGTTTTAAAACCTTGAGAGGAAATCTTTCTTTCACTGGTGTCAGTGTTTTGTGCTTTTATTTTTACTGTTTTCTTGAAGTAGATAGAGGAGACTGAGAGCTTCACCTGCAGTTCTTTACCTAATTTTGGTCAGTCATTCTAAATCACTAGCATTATCCATTTCTATTAGAACTCCTAAAAGCCAAAGAAAGATGGAAACATGCCCTTTTACACTGAAGAGAGATTGACAGAACTGTATACTTACTGAGGTCTGTTTGAGTGTGTATTTTTCATCATTAATCTCTTACTGTCACACATAACATTATTTCCTCACAGTTACAGTAAAGAACAAACTTGGCTGATATTCCAGCCTTCTGATTTCAGATGAGTTATGGCATAGCCTTCCATTGTGCTTAGTAGGTAAAAGAGAATGTGAAGCAGATGCTGGGCTCTGAATGCTGTGCTGATGAAGAAAAGGTCAAGTGACTGTGCAGCAAGATCTGTTTGTTTCTCTTTTGTTTGTAGGAATTTTAATAGCAGTTTATCAAAAGTATTTAAAGGTTCATAGGGAGAAAATCGTGTTTAGAAGCTGTTTCAGGTGAAGACGATATATTCAGAGGTAACTTTTCTATAGAAAATCATTTTAGGATCTCTGTAAAATGCTTTCTTTTAAAACAAGTGGGAATAGAGGTTGGTTGGTTTGTTGTGGTTCCCCCATGCCCTCCCCCCGCCCCCC
>NW_010252198.1:0-3806 GCF_000690775.1 Eurypyga helias | reverse complement strand
AAAATAATATAAAATAATGGAATAAAGCTGGGAAAGGATGAAGTAATCTATAAAATATTGCAGACTTGTATCAACCATGAAAACACACATTATTCAGAGGATTTTTCAAAAAATTTTAAGGACAGTTAAAACACAGCATAGCTCACTAAATATTACTGTAAAGAAACAATGGAAAAGTTTGGCAATTCGTAACGTAAAAATTCCCTCCAAAGAATAAGAATATATTCAGAAAAAGCAGAGCTTTGGCAGAAAAACTTATAAAAAAGCAGAATAAATCAAGGGAAGAAATATTTATGTAATTTTTGTATGAATACCTTGTGTTTGTTCACCGTACTACAGGTGAAACAAGTCTGGTTTTTGAGAACTAAATTGAATAAATACTTTTAAAGAAAGATGTGTACAGAAAACAAGTGTTGAAACTTGGGTGTACAGAGGCATCACAATCAACTGAGAAGTGAAATGACCTTTCATAAAAGGAAGAGACAATAGATAAATCTTTCAAACCCAATACACATTACTGAAACACTCAACGTATTTGCTTCTTGGCTTAAGACAAAATATATGTAATTTTTTATAAACAATCCAGTTAGTACAAGTTCTAAGCTTGTTGAACTGTGAAAAGTACCAGAGATACGCTGTAGCATTCATCACATATTTTAAACCAGGTAATTATTACTGGGAGTCAATTTTATTAATTTTGGGGAAAAACTTGAGTTTCAGGTGACACTAAAATATACAAACAAATTCTTAACTCATATATATAAGCGGGATATATTTTCAAGATAGAAATACTTTAATTAGGTTATATATATTTTGTATTCAACCTCTAATAATGTATGTATGCATGTGTAATTATCTTTTATTTCTTTTTTTAATTGACTAATAATGAAAGTAAAATTAACTTTTCCCATTAATAGACCTCTAAGTGCTCTGCCCCTGATAAGTTAAATATATAGAAAACTGCTTTGTGAGCCTTACCCTGAAAAATCAGTCTAATGATAAAATTTGCCTATGATTAGTCACATTTTCTTTAGTTGTTGATTGCAGATAAATTTTAGGTGACTTTTCACTTATCTTTTAATAAATGTCTTTCCTTTTTAGAACCTGTTCAAAACAGTGCTCTAATCTTTCAGGTAAAAATTGATTTTTTTTTTTTCTTCATTCTGTTTTGTCAAGCTTGAGTGAAACTTAAAAGTTGATGTCCTATTTCTAAAAACATGATGAACTGAAGATTACCAGAAATGCATAGATCACAACTAAACAAAATAAAATGCTAAGCAATATGACTACATAATGCTCAGTGCCTGATACAGTGTTTACACAAAGTTTTTTTTTTTTGTGATCAGATTTGAGTAGCAGTTATGCTTAGTGTTCATATCATGGGGTTGATTGGCTGATGATGCCTACCCCTTTTTGTACAGTTCTGTGTGTACTACGAAGCCTGAACTAGGCAATGTGCAGTGCATACCTTCTGACTAAGATAAGCCAAGTGAAACAAAACTTCTATTTTTCAAAGTCTTTTAGAACTGGTAAAGATTTAAGAAGTTCATATTGATTATATGGCACTGTGTTCTGCCTCTTAATGGCTGAATCTGGTAGATCTTTATCAATCAAGGCAAAGAAGTATAACAATGTAAAAAATCAGCTTGGTTTTGGTTTTTTTTACATGGATTTTGTGTTTTGAAAATACTATAAAGAATATTACTTTGGAGACAGGAGAGCAGAAAATGCAGTTAAATGTATAATCATGTATTCATAATTAAATTAAAACTAGCATCAATATAAAGTAACATGCAGAATTCCAAATGTATCAAGAAATCCAAACAGTTAATGAACATTTCACTTGTGTCTACAGTTTAATTTATTTCACTGGGAACACTAGCCACTGAACAGGCAGCTAAGATTTGCTAGGATTTATCTCATATATAAGATTTATCTATTCACTTTTAACAAATTAGCAGGAATATTTCAGGAATTGCTGAAAGCTTTCTACTCTAGAGTCTCTGTGACAGAACTGGATGGCAGACTTTAATTATCTGTTCTGAAATGCTATACTATCAACAATATAAGTACTTTTGAAAGTAAATCAGGAAGATTTCTTAGTTGAGGTTGGTTTTCCCCCATTTTTGAGACTACTGGCACATTGGTCCATGACCAGAAAAAAAAATGGAAATTCAGGCAGTAATACTCAAGTGGTTTCATATATCGCACCTAGGTGTCCCAAATTATTTAGCTATAGATAGTTACTCTGTCAGATGGACTTCAAATTTCAAATGAAAACTAATCTACTGAGTTCAGGAGTATTGATATTTATATTTCAGATTTACATTTTCATATGGAAAATTATATTCTCCCCATTGTCTTCCTTACCCAGTTCCCTTCACACTGATTTATTTTGAAGGTCACTCTCAGAACAGGAATTTCAAACTCTTCAGATGAGAGAGAGAAATTCTTGAGAGGATTGCTTTACACAGCTCAGCATAATTTACACTGTTCTGTGTATGGGATGTCTGAAGGTATTTTCTGTAGAAAAACTCAGCTGGGAAAATCCCAGGGAACTGTAAAGACAGAGGGGTTCAATTCCATCCTATGTTCCCATAGTATCTAACAGAGAAGAAATTTTCATCTTGCAGTTGGTGTGGAGTAATTCAATACCACAATGATACACATCAGGTCACTTTCAAAGATCTGACTTTTTAACTGTTAGTTTGCTTTCATATTTATGTCATGTTCAGTTGACTGTTCCTGTTTTCACCAGAATATCTTTAAAAGAATAAAAATTATTCTGCAATTAGTTTTCTGTAATATTTCCTTTTTTTTAATTCTTTTATGTGTTTATCCAATGGACATGTAGCAACACATACACCCAACGTGTATAATGAATATCCTTTAATTTATTTTTTTGTATCAATGTCATGGTTTAGCCTCGGTGAGCAGTCAAGTACCCACAGAGCCTCTCGCTCATCTCCCCACACAACAACTCCAGTGGAAGAGGAGAATCAGAGGAGAAGACAAGGAATCTTATGGATTAAGATAAGAACAACGTAGTAACTGAATATAAATGTATAAAATAGTGATACTAATAATATTGATATTTACTAACAATACTACTACTAATATATAATTAAAATCATGAAAAATAATTACATAATTGCTCACCACCCACTGACCAATACACAGCCACGTCCCAAGTAGCGAGAATCAGAACCAGAGCCCAAACCTGACAGCAGGAGAGTCCGAGTGGGCTCAACAGAGTGATCGCACCAGAGTCTGAGCGAGTCCCATGAGCAAGAGAGCAAATGAGAACCAACTAACCCACCAATTCACTAACTAATGCATGAACAAATGAGCGGAATGAACAAGCTAATGAGTTGACAAACAAAACAAATGAGCCTTAACACCCCAGCTCCTTCCCAGCTTATAAGCTGACCATGATGTTCTGTGGAAAGAAATACTATTTTGGTTTGTTTGGGTTACCTGTCTGAACTTTATGTCTACCCCCTACTGCTTGCAGTGTCAAAATTAGGAACACAAGTGCAGTATCAGAAGCTGAAAACATCATTGAATTGGTGCAAGCACTCCTTAACACCAAATAAAAAAAAACCTTATAAATTCTATTCTTAGGGTAAATCTTCACTGGCAAGGGCACAAGCTGTACCCCCAAAGTCATGGAAGACAAGGGCAGGGATTGGGAGAATGGAGAGCTGCCCGGGGTCAGTGAGGATCAGGTTTGGGAACGCCTGAGGAACCTGAAGGTGCACAAGTCCATGGGACCCGAAAAGAAAGAACTGGCAGATGCAGTTGCA
>NW_010252197.1:12396-30951 GCF_000690775.1 Eurypyga helias | reverse complement strand
ACCTGATCCTCGCTGACCACAGGTATTGTTCTGTTTGTGTTGCTGTTGTCTCCCAAACTGCCTTTTCTAAGTTTCGTGGAACCTGTCTACCATGCAATGCCTCCATAATGCTTTCCTGGGTACTCTTCCCTTTCCACCATAATCTTTAAGGGTTCTTGTTAATTTTATTGGTGAAATGTGGAATGTAAGGTGCATTTCCTGCCAAAACCCAAGCATAGATACCTGTCTAACCAGATCTCACCCAAAAGCCATAGAGCATTCATCAGGAGTAACAGAAAAGACAGTGCTGAGCCAGCGTTTGTCCTTCTGCCTTTCCAGAGGCGGGATTCATTCAAGCTGAATACTTTCAGCTCTTGAAGAGCAACTGGCTTTTCTTTTGTGGACTCGAGGTAGTATGATAAATATAATGGAGAAGCAACAGGTTGGAAATTAAACTCTGTTACTGACTTGTAAGTGAAAGGCATTTCTATAGGGAGATAAGTTAATAGCTTTTTGGGTCATTGGTTACTTCGGATGCAGAATTATATTTAGAGCACAAATAGCTTCTAGGTTAAGAACTGATGCATCAGAGGCTGACTCGTTGACACTAAGCTATTTTATTTTGTCTGGAAACTACTATTTTGGAAGCACACTTAGCGTGAATTATGTCCACTTCTGAAGGAAAGGAACAGTCTTTCCTGCAGCCTCAGAAAGATTTAACAGTCAAGGCTGGTGAAAGTCAGCCAAATTTACACTCAAAATGCTGCAAAGCTCATTGCAGATCTTGTCACTTCATCTACAGAGGGGTTCAAGGCTTGTTGTCATCTATACTTCTGGAGTGCTGAAAAGCAGACAGTAGAATAACCACTGTAATAGTTATTCATACCTCAAGTTCACCCTTTCCAGCCGACAAAGAGAATGCTTCTGTTTAATAGATCAATACACCCAGGAATTAATTGCAGTAACTTACTATTGAATGAACTGTATGTTGCACTTCTTCATTGCTTTTTCCACATGATTGCTTCAGCAGATGCTGACACTACCCCTTATTTTGTGATTATTTAGAAATAGCCAAGAATGAACAGAGCTTTCCTTCTTGCCTATTGACATTCAGAAGTTGGCCTGTAGCCCTAGCTTCTTCCTTTGGATTTCATCGGGGCTTTCGCAAACTAAACAGGAGGGAGAATTGGCGTTTAGTGTTTCCAGAGCCTGTTAACATCTTATTTTTATGGATTCAAACAAGCTACACGTGCATTTCAAAGGAGAGTTACGGCCTTGCTGTTTGCAGGGGAAGATTGCATGGAGAAGCAGATGCAGTCGCATTAGTAATTTACTGAGTGGTTCCTTGCCATGTGTCTTGGTATTCAATGAATGTATGGAGAGACACTTGCAGTATGTTAAGAGACGTACTGTTGCTGTAGGTAACGTTGCTGAGGTGAAGCTGAAGTGCAAGCACACGGTTAATTCATACTGTTAAAACACGTTACTAAGGTTCTTCATGATGTGTTTTTCTGAATTACATAGGTACGGGGGTTTTTTTAAATAAACTTGTCATATAAATCTTCTACTTTAGTGCTTTCCATAATGTATATCTTCACTTTTTTTATTTTAATTATTATTGACTGAATTTATAAGGGGAGATGAGATCCTTTGGTGAAGTCTGTCCATTACTTTGCATTATAGTACGCTGCTTTGTCTTGCTGTAAATACAACAAAATGTAACTGCCACGACTGAACGCTCCAAGCCTAGTCTCAGGCTGATTTTTTTTGTGAGATATTTAGCCAAAAGAGTTCATTTGCATCCAAGAATGATTCAATTCAATAATCTCCCTGAATATAAAAGAAAACACCCAAAAAAACCCTACCAAAAAACCCAAAACATCAATGAACAACCACAAAAACCACACCTGGACTCTACAAAATTGAGGAAAAGCTACCTAAAACTATGAATGGATTTGGCCTTTAGTTGTTCCTTTGAAATCTGCTCGTATTTAGCAAAACGGTACATCTGTGAAAAATTTCAGTTCACATATGCTTAGTGGTGCTGACTTCTGTGTCAGCTGTTGAACTCCCTGAAGGCTCCATTTGAGTTATTGGAAGGTTTCCCCCGCAAACCGCAGCGTTGAGCGGAGGCAGGATGCGTTGGATCTGGATAACGGGCAGGAGGTAAATACAGCAGGGAGGCTGTTCCCCCTGCGGAAGGGGACGTGGGGCAGAATGTGGGGTGTGCCATGAGCTGGGGGTGGACATGGGGTGGGAGATGCTGTGAAAAATGGGAGTGGAAGTGCCACTTGAAGCGCAGTGTACCTGGAAGTGGGCAGGAGGTAGGAGTAGAATAGCGCTGGCATAGAGACTGTCTCACGCTGAGAGGGGAGGAGCTGGGTGGTAGAGCCAAGAGGCGGAGATGAGGGACTTGCTCCATTGCACATGCATCTCGGGGCACTTACATGCTACCTTGGAAAGCTGGATTCTCCCTGTGGGGTTCGTACAGTGCCAGGGAAGGAAACGAGGCTGCTTATTTCTCAGAAATTATTGCTCATTGCCTGTTTCAGTGCTTCCAGCTACCCAGCTGAACACTGAGATTTCAGTTCTTGACACACGACGCACTGACGTATGCTGCTGAAGTCACTAGGACCTGAGCCTTGGAAATATAAAGATGTAACGAAGAACTGAACGAATCATTGATATCTCAAATTGATTGTCAATAAACTCAATAATTATGAATCATTCAGCAGCTAAAGTCAACAAGATCAGTGCATGTTCTGTGGGTAGCCACTTGCAAGTGAGGTCAATATTGAAAACATGGGACCTGGGACTGCTCTATGACAATTTCAATTTTGGCAAAATATGAAGAATACATACTGCATAAAATTTCTAAATAAAATTTACCTGAATATCAAGATGCAGTACTCACTGGAGTAGATACATTTAGGAATTCACTTTCTTTTCTCAGTTTTCATTTATTTTGGTTTTCACTGAAACCTGAAAAAAACTTTTCACTTGTGCAATGTATTTGTGCAGAGTACAGTTATTACTAGACAGTCAAGGATGTCACTTGTATGTTTAGCTATCATGAGTAAAAATAATCATGCTGGTGTTGTATCAGGACTTTGGTGCAGGCTGGAAATGTATTTTGTTTGCCGTCAGCTCCAAAATCCATTTTTACTGTATGAATTGGCCCAATTAAAGCTAGTGAAGGTCTGACTACATGAAGTCTCTGCACAGCCTATGAGGCTGTTGGTATGCCTTGTGCAGAGAGATTCTATTGATAGTTCAAATGAGCAGGGACTAGCTGGTGCCTGAATGTCACGAGTTAAAAGTCAAAGGGCAAAATGTTGGTCTCCCTTAAAGCCTGCGGAAGTTTTGCTGCTAACTTGAACAAACCCAGGACTTCTCCCTTAATTCTGTAAGCTTGGCTTTTGGAGAAGAAGGACTTGTGTTGTGCTCTTAGTTCTTGTGGCTTCACTTAAGACTCCGTATTCTAAGAGTTTTTAAATTATCTTTTATTTACTCTGATTGTGTTTTGTGGGAAACTAAATTGGAAGTGTGTTTAAGGCCCCCAGAGACCTGCTCTCATGAACTGCATCGGGAGACGCCAAACATCTGCTCGATGCTCAGACACAGCTTTAGCAGAACTCCTAACAGCTCAAAAGAAACTGTAGAGAATCTGTTTGCTTTTAAGTTTCAAACCTCTTCGTTCAAACTTTGAATTTTAATGTCCTCACAAATAAAAAAAAAAAGTAGAAAACTCAATACAAAATAATTACCACCTAAGCAGAAATGTATAAAAGGGGAAGGGAAAGAAAATCAAGCATTTTTGCAATGTCAGGGTGGTTTTACACAAAGGAAACTGAATTCTGGAATATAACAAGAATGTATATCATACTCACACAAAGATGTTTTAACAGTGATTGTGTTGTCTTAACAAACACCTGTTTTATCAGTTGTATTTCACATGTGCAATGAAATGGACTCTATAGTAAATAGACCTTTAATTTCAATTAACAATTTTTTATCATAAGGAAAAGGTACAGAATTCATGTGGAAATCTGTTTACTATGTTCACTCAAATAAAGATAATGCTTTGCAAATATTTAAATATAATACAATGCATTTAATAGCAATCTTTTGTGGTATTATCATTATTTATGGACATAACATTTAAAGTATGGAAATTCAGTTGTGGATCAAAATCCGTAAAAACAGTAACCCAAAGAACCTTATAAACATGTCAACACCCATCATTTATCACATGGCTCATACCAATGTAAAAAACATATAAAATGTAGTATAATTCTCAACATATGGTTTGCTTTGTTGCATTGTTCCTACAGGTTATTTGTGTTAAAATCCAGAAAATTATCTTGTGAAGAGAATATTGGTTTTTGCTTGTTAAACTAAAGTACAGGTTAAAGTCATTCTTTTCTTGTGATGAACATATACCAACAGTGATTAAAAAATAAACATTTATTTACAAAATATTGATGCATACATATTACACAAGTCAGTTATATCAAAGTGGTTTTTTAAACAATATCTGTAGCAACCAACTATTTGCATTGGTTTAGCATAGTGCAAATGGTAATGTTGCAAAGGCAGGTTATAATGTGGGATTGTGATTTGAGTGACTTCTCTGCTGCCTTCTGTTCTACTACATCTAGAAAACTATTCCCTTTCATTTAAAAAATACCTATTTCTTGCGAATGTTGAATAGTGTACCTGAGGATAGGGCAAATTCATTATTCTTCTAAATTCTTTCACTTAGATAACTATCTCTCTATTTACTCAGCCTGCTCACGTAGCACCATTGCCATTGATTACTAACATACTAAATGAGAAAAAGGAATGGAAACACGCTAAATACACTATGCCATCCCTAATTTCAGGATTTGTCCATTTATGTGGAATTTCATCTGATACATTTCACAATTCTGTACTATATATTCAAGTGTTTAAGGATGATTCTGGTGGTATTGTGTGGTGGTGTATATGTTACCAGTATATATTTTCCTGTAACTACCATATTAGGGAAGCTGTGAAGAAATGGACTTAAAAGCCTGCTCCTTCCGTCCTCGGATGAGAAGGAGCTTGCTTTTGACTACCACCATGTATTGAAACCTGCATATAAACTTGCATCTGAATATTGACTGTGTATTGATTCCCTCACAATGTAAGAACTTCATGTATTAAATCCGGTGATTTTGATTGTAGCTTTTTTGTTCGCCGGCTCAAAGCCAGCCGTCAGGTAACTACGTTGTCCTTTAGTTCACGTTCTGTAGCTGGTGCTGCGCTAAATCTGGACGATGAACTATCATACAGCATATATGATGTCAGCAATGCCTAGCGTACGCAACTTCACAGTTTCAAAGACTGGTGAGGGGGCATAACATAGATTTCTTTTGTTTGGGGGGGGTGTAGCTTCCACAATTTATGGAGTGCTGGAGCTGGCGTCGATCTCATGAGCACCCGCAGCGATCTACAACCATGGCCGGTATCTTGCCGTATATTATTTGTTCTTTCCCGTTGAAGTAGAGCATGTTTATGGGGGACATCTTGGTGGGCGTGCAGCAGGGGCCTGCCGAACCCCGGGGGTTTGCTTGGTGTACAAGGTGAGTGTGCGGGTACTTTTGTAAAAACACAAATTCGCATTCTCCGGAGCAGTAATTGGCTTTGTATCTTTTAGGTGCGATAATCCAGTCCCATCCGAAAGCTTCGAAATCCACTGTCAGCGGGTAGCGACAACATCGGGATTCTGTCGAGTGCTCATCACAGTCGAGGCCAAAATCTCTGCGGGATCGTTTTGGCGTGTCTGTAACTCTGACCTCTAAAAATGGGTTCTGTGAGAGAGGAGAAGCAATCAGAAGCGTTACTGAGGTAAGCCTAAATTCAGTAAAACCGTGCAAACATATTTCAGACATAAATGTATTGTATCAAGTCAATATTCTCAAATAACATTTGCAAACATTTCTGAAGTTACACCCTTCAGGGAACCTTGTCCTTCTCCAAATCTCTGCTACGTTTGATCTCTGCTCAAGGATTATTCCTCGCTTTCGTGCTGAGGATGAGCATTTCCTGAAATCACCATCATCTCAGTGCTAGCATAATTTCTGTTAACTGCTCAAAGAGTGTTTCAGAAATTTTGAGGATGCTAGATTTTTACTTTTGCTGTGGGGTTTGTTGGTTTGTTTTAAACCCCACAATAAGAGCTACTTCTTTTTCCATGAAACAACTCCAAAAATTTTTAAGGAGCAGGACCGACTGATGTTGATCTTTTTGTGGGTCCTTCTGAAATTCTCTCCATTGAAATCATGCTTAGTTCAGTCTTTCTGGATATCAAGGAAGGCTTCTTGTCCAGACCAAGGAGGACAAAATTCACTCTCTAATTGCCATTGTTCTTGAATTACGGCAATGGCAGTAGAACCGAGGGTTTCACCTGCTGGGACAGGTTACTTGTACTTCACAGCTGTCCCCTCTCCCGGAGGGTTGAATTTGCCATACTGAATTTGGAGGGGCAGCTAATATTTTTTACTCCGGAAAGAGCCCTGTGGCCAGGAATGTCTTTTTGGCAGGCCGCAGGCCTCCGAGCCATGTGCCTCCTCCCAAAGGTGTGTTTCCACAGTCACCAACTGAGAATAGAAAGAAATTGTAACCTTTACAATTGCAGGTTTGAAGAAGTTCCCGGTTTCCTCCTTTCCATGCACTGATGTCAGCCCCATGTGTCGGTTTGGCACTGACTGGGCTGTCCCATGAAGGAAGACCATTCCTTAGGAGTAAGTCATAGCCCAGCTAACTTTGCTATGTGGGTTTGTGCCCTCCAAGATACACACGCCTTTACGCCTGCAAGTTGTCCAGTTGCTGGAGACACTCCTCCCAAAGGTAAATGATACGGGAAAGGGCTTGGCGAGAGGACTATTCCCATACCCAGAGCTGCCGGAGAGGAGCCAGAGTGAAGAGAAGAGAAATATCCTCTCCCATTATCAGCTGTGCATCTAACCCTGCACTGCTGTTGAACCGGTTTGTTTTTACAGATGAGGATAACCAGGATTATCCACACGTGTGCAAACACAGCGTTGGGTATTTGAATGGATGGAGGTGGTGAGGGTGTTCCTTACCAGGGTATCCAGCTAGACTGTTTCAAGTATGAGAGATCTATTAAGGACCTAAAATTACAATATCACAGCATTTTTCCTGTAAGTTCATTCAACTGCATTATACTGCTATGAAGTCAAATGCTACGTAAGCTACATGAACAGAGAGATAGTTGCATAGTAGTAAAAGTAAGACCGTATTCTTTAATCAAAACGAGGGGTTTCTTGGTTGTGATTGTTTCAGCTGTGATAGGTTCAGGACCTTTTATAGGCTGTAGATGATTAGTGATTTCCAGAAACTAATAACAAAGCAAATGCTGTAGTTTAGCTGTTACACTTCAGATTTAATTTGTTCATCTATATTTACAGAAAGAAATAGTTTATATTCTTTCTTATGACACAATTATTGTATCAAACAATTTCTCTATGCATATATTTCTAATAGCTAGAATGATGCACTCTATCGCATACTGAGAGGTACACAACATTATGAAGATGATCTCACATTCATAAACACAGGTAATTCTTACTGTTGTTAATAGCAAATACATGCATACAGAATGGGGAGAAACTCATGGTTTGAATGCAAAAAACTTTCTCAGCGCTATTGGAGGCAGCTTTCCTACCAATGAAATAATCCAACTGTTCTTTTTAGCTTTACTACTTATTAAATAGTATTTGCTCTCAAATTTGAAAACAACGTTACTTTTGATAGTACCATCCTTCAGTAATTACTGAAACATTTTCCAGTTAATGCCTCTCAACACTTACTGAAGTACAGCAATTTGTTTCAGTTTTTCAGACAGAGAAAAGGAGGCTCAGGAATGCTGTTGATTTTGACATGACCAGAGAGCAAAGAATGAAAGAATTTGCTATACACAACTTGTATCTTCCGTTCCCTAAACAATGCTTCCATTTTATCCTTGAAACACAACTGAAATGCTTTCCAATAAAATGCGAAATATTTAAATGTGATTTTTCTAAATGAACTTACCAGTCCATCTTCACCTGGTCCTGGGAAAGTTACAGCAAGATCTCGTCCATTCTCATCAAAGGCTTTTATTTCGATGCCTAAATTGGATTCAGGCTGTTTGAGCCAATTTTGCAACACTGTCTTCACATCAATGCTCTGCCAAATACCAGTGCCTGGGTTCATGTCGAGTTTCAAAGATCGAATTCCAGTATATCTTGTACCGTCTTTCATGGGCTTAATAAGTCTCAGGATCTGCACAAACACCGTTGTAGGTTTTTGGACTTGCCTCAAGTATATCCACAATTGTGCCTTTACTACTTTGTTATATTGTATTTTAGAGCTAAACTTAAAGAAGCAACATTTTGGTTTTCCCTCCATTTGTACAAGAAAATCAGCTATAAATGAATGGAAAGAACAGATTACTGAACAGGGAACAAACAAAATGCATATATATAAACCCAACTTTTTTTTTTTTTCAGAATGTGTAGGAAGTCTTACAATATGTTATAAACAGTATCAGTAACAAAGTGGATTCAATTTAACTCATTTTCTATGGCTTACGCTCTAGAGCAAATTTAATGGATGTTAACAAAATCATTGTTTTTACCTAAAAGCAACATCATGTGACAGGGAACCGATAATTGTTTTATAAACAGGCGAAAACAAGGTTTGCCTAATCATTCTCTGAATAACTGCAGTGCCTTGAGGAAGGGTGCTCAGGCTGGAACTCGGAAATGATGGGCAATCTCCAGGAGATGCACGCTGTGGAGGACCTTTGCGGTCCTCAGCGTGCTGGGGCTCTGACTGGTGGTACCAGTGCTGTGGGCTGATGTGTACAGTTGCAGAAAAGCCTCTTTCCCAACCAAAAACTACCTGGTGAGAGGGCACAGCCTATTCCACTTCTCAGTGACTACTACCCACTCACTTCTGCTAGTCATCTCCCAAGGACCTTCATAAAGCATGTCGAATAGCAACTTTGCATAAGCTGACTCAACACGTGTGGTGATCCAGCTATTTCTGATTTACTAGATAGCCCGAGTTGTGCATCGTACAAACAGAGGCAGCCTCGGGCAACCCACACAAACACTCTAATTTCTGTATTCAGTGGGAAAAAAAAAAATAATCAAGGGAGTAGTAATCTGAGGATTGTTGTGTTTTCATTTGAACAATATTATAGGAAAGTCACGTGCGGTGCTGCGTTCTTGCTTCCTGTAGCCTGTGATGCAGCTGTCATACCTAGTCATGGCAATATCTTTCCATGCCAGGATAAAATGGGTGATACTAATCTTAAATGGTGCAGGGCTTTGACATTCATAAATCTCACCACTTAAGATACCTGTCTCTTTAGTGCATTTAAAATAGTTCAAGGGCTTTTTATAACTCAGCCCAATGAAGTAAATTACTTTTCTTCAGTCGCTTCAATTATTTAACAGTTTAATTAAAAATATTATAAAGCCTTGGACATAATAGGCTGGAGTAAATCTGCTGGCAGTCCTCAACTTTGTGAAAAGGCTGCAATAACATACTGCCTTTAAGTATACATCTTACTAATTAAAGTTGAAAAATTTCACTTTTTCATCAATTCATACATTTTCAGCTGGCTAGAACAGCAAATCTGTTATTCCAGTATGCATACTGTAATGCTATCTGCGACTGCTAACGTGCCTTATACCTCCTGTCATCGTTTTGCTTTTTGACATCATATTTGTAAGCGTTATTTTAAAAAACAGCTGCCATAGCCAAATACTTTAGCTGATGAAGAACATAGGATACTATAGTATTAGCCGTGCAAAAGATACTTGATAGGAGCTATAGCAGATGTTTAGCACTCAGAAGATAGCTCAGAATCTGCTCATTCAGTAAATGCCTTCATTCTTCCTTGGCACGACTACTGGAGCTGATTGCAGTAGCATGGGCATTTTAACATTTAAATCTGTTACACACATATTTGCTTTAAATGTATAGTTTTAACTCAGAGGTGGGTGGTGCTAGTTTATGGGATCAGCAAAGCAGCAAGAATTTAACTCTACGCTTGCACTTGCTGTAACATGTTGCAGTTAGGTAGGTCTGGCGCTCTGGGCTGTATTTCTGCTGAATTCCATTGCTCCCAAAGATACCGGACAGTGAAACCTCCCTCAGAAAAATACAGTTATCTCGTTATCTGCACTAGTACTTTATATTTGCGATAGGAAATGCCCTGAGTGCTGCAGATAACGAAGTCAACTAAACTGCAGACCTCCCTTTGCTTTCTAAGGCAGTGGGCAAATCCTCAGTGCTACAGGGCATACCCGTTGCAAGGAGCCGAAAACCAAACAGTAAAACAAAGGATCGCAACACGGTCATCTGAACCTGGCTCAAATTCTTTAGAAATAACGCTCTCCTCCCTCCCTCTAGCAGACTTCAGCCAGCAGCCTGTTGGGAGAGCCCGAGGAGGAGTTGCGTGGCTCTACAGCAGGGAGACAACTCTCTCGGAGGAGCGGTGGAGGCGAAAGCAGCAGGGTTACTTACACTCCGTAGGCATTGTGATAATCGTTTCGGTGGTGGCATGATAGTCATCGTCTTCCAAAGAGCCATCGCTACTGTCGTCTCTCTGGACGTCGTACTGATCAATCAGTTCCTGTAGCGGAGGAGCTTTGGGTAAAAGTTGTTTAATAACATCCCTGCTAATGTTAGGAGCTTGTTCCAGTCGCAGTTTGCTGAGGATTTGAATTTTTATGGCTTCTATTCTGGAAGATTTTGTATTCTGTCTCCACGCACATGCATTGCACAGTCCATCTTTTTCACCGTTCTCTGCGGGCTGACTACCGTCCTCAAGAGCCACCGGATCAACTGAAATCAGCATGAACAGGTAAATATAAACATAGACCGCTAGCTTTTGCATGATCTCACATTCAGTGCTGCGCTTTTCCTTTTTTTCCTTCCCCCCTCCCCCTTTCCCTTTCAATATTAAACAGATCCGTGAAAGCAAATGCAATCTGAGAGACAGCTTGCCACACTGGTGTACCTTATATATTCCAAGGGGGCTTTTTATACTCCAACTTTGATTAGGCTCATGTCGTCAAACCCGACGATTGGTTGCTGTCCCAACAATGAATCTGGCTGTCAGAGGGTAAAGCCCTGTCGATCACAAGTCACTAGACAGCGTTTAGTTACAGCCAAGGGTGAACTGATTTATCTGGGTGCTTCATAGAGGATATGTCTTCGCATACTGAAAGGATATATTTCCAACTATTGCGGGCAGCAGTACTGAAAGACAGCACTGTCATTCTTAAATATATACCGACCGTGTACTTGTACTATGAATCAAGTCAGACTCCCCTCTAAACTTGCTTTAGGCTTCTACCAGGTTTTTTGGCTTGAAAGTTTGTGCTAATTAAAAGAAAATCCCAGGGGGGATTACTGTTAGCAGGCAGGGGAAAAGTACTTTAGAAATGCAGTGTTAACTTATGTTGTTCAACAACTAAAATATACTGAGCAGTTCCTATTTCAGAAAACCTTAATGAGTTTTCCTGCTAGGTACTAGCTAAAGCAGTAAGAAGGGGGTTGTGCATATGTAACTCTCTGTAAATGCATATCTTATCTGTTTCTCCCTTGAGTGTGTATCGAAATCAACAGAGCAAATCCTTTACTGAATTAAGAGTCAGTTATGAAGAATGAGTCTGTCCCCTCCTCATACTATCATTAGGTCAGCAGAATCCTGGGCAGTAAATTAAATATTGAGAGATCTTTAGTAGCAAATGTATTTTTAAGGAGTATCTTTAGTTACTTTATCTCACTCTGATATTGTGCAAAAATAAGTCTTGCAAAACATTTCAATCTCTACTGTGAGTATATCTTCCTTTCCATGTCATCTTTTATGTCTGTTCAAAATGTCTCTGTATTATGCCAATTTGAGTGATACTTTTCTGTGCTTTCTTTTGCTTTCTACTTAAGTATTTGCAAGTTCTCTAAATATATTACGGTTATAAAATGCTTTCTGCATAAGAGAGATGCATCTAGACATGGTTTTACGCTTACAGGTTATGGCTTATAAAAATCTTACAGCAATGTAGTTTGCATTTGATGTGCTGTGAGCAAGAATTAGGGAATTCATGCCTGGGAGGGCTGAGGAGTTACTGTTCGGCACAGGCTGTATATTACAGCAAGCAGAAATCCTGGGATTTCATGTAATATGCCAAAGTTTGCCTATCTCATTTAGGACTGAATTGTCAGTTTCTGACTGAGTTTCTCTTCTTTTTCTATTCTGAGTAAACCTTAAAATGTGGCAAACAGGGTTTTATCTGTGTATGTTCATGTTGGAAAAAATGTTGACATATGGAAAGATGTGGGAAAGAGCTTTTTTCTGCCTGGTCATTCATACTATTTTGCATCACCTCTCCAGGGCATGCAAATTCATTGCATAGCACAGAACAGAGCCGAATACTCACCTCGTGACCAGTGACGTAAATCATGAGTATTCAATTGAAATTGATTGTCCTACCCTGGTGTAAAGTTGATGCAAGCGATAGATGTACTGCGCTTGCACGTTCCAGGCCCATGGCTTTAGGGCCAGACCTTGATTTCAGCCAAAATCCATGTTTAAAGCAAGCAGTTTGACTTCTTAGCTCCCGAGCATTTGTTTTTTACGCAAGATACCGGTGCAGCTACTCTCAACATGTGGTCACATTAATGGGCTTGTGGTTCACTGGAAGTGGAAGTTAGGATAGAACTGAGTCTGCAGTGGAGACTGCCTGCCATGCCTATAACAAAATTTAAACAGGCTCCTAGGGCATTTCACATGCTGGAAATGTATTTTTATGGAAGATGCATAGGATGATTTACAGTTAGAATGTTTTCAAAAAGCACTGCCCCTGTTGCTGTGAATTTATGGGAGGGGGTTAAGTTGGGGTTTTTTGTTTGTTACTATTATGACAGTGAATCTCATAATAAAACTATTTTCTATTAGTTTTTTATTTTAAACCAGAATGATGCAACCAGTTGGGTATAGAAATGAATATACCCCCAAGTGGAAACCTTGACAGGGAGCAGGATTGATGCTCATTTTAAAGAGAACAATGATCCACCAATAAACAGGTGGAAATAAAGATGCAGTCGTTAATACAAGAGTAATTAAATGGTCTGGCAGACCGTGGCTGTAAGCCACTCGCGCTGGAGAGGGGACAGGAGAGGCGCTCAGAAAAGTGATGCCTCCAGCGTGTGACCCCTGTCTGAACGTGCTCTGCAGCAGCCTGCCCGATGCTCAGTGGCCGCGCTGGTACCTGGCCTGCTCCTTCCTCTTCAAGGTCTTCCCACGCTGACTGTGGCTTCCCATGAGCATGCAGAACTGCAATTGACTTTTTCCAGTCTTCTGCAGCGATTCCATTGACCTGCAAGAAAAGGGCCCCTTCAGCATTTCTTTATGACTGCAGGACCGAGGTCCTCTCCTGCGTGCCCGAAACCCCAGTAGCTCTGAGCAAGAGCCGAGCTTGCTCTCTGCCACCGAGGTGGCATGTGGTGGCAAGCGCATCCTGCTGAGCACCGGGCCTCTGCTCGCTGTGCAGAAGTCAGAGGCAGTAACAGCAGCCAGAGCAGGGGCGTAGGGACTAATGACCAAAAATGGCAAAAGTGCCCCAGAATTCACCAGCAGCTGTACAACCAAGAGAGCTCATAAAATGCATTTCATACCCACGTACTCTGAATCATGCTAACCCGGTAGCAGAATACCTTTCTCTTCATCTTTTGTTGTTGCCATCTGTTTCTTTTCTATGAGACTGCAAGAATTTGGAAGAGAGCTTTCAGTTGCACTTGATCAAGAGCTGCTGAAGTATCTCATTTCTTTAATAAATAATACAGTATGCAAATTGTTTTTCTTCCTGACTTTCTTTGCAATGTTTTTGCAAAGTGATGACTACAGAAGTAATAGAGGTGAGAAAAGTAAGTGATAAAGTGACCAGGTAAAAGTTACTCCAAAAATTTATTTGGCAAAAATAATTTTAAAAAGGAAAAAAATAGAAAATAAAAACCCCACATTACCACCAGCAAAACTAAAGAAGAGTTAAAAATGAAATGCACATCTTACTGAACATTATGGCATTTTAATATTTTCTTTGGGATTTGTGTCATTCTACCCGCCGTGCCTGCCAATAGTGAATAGTATTCCCAATCCTAACAATTCAAAGATCATGGCTCAGGCCCCCAAAATCAAGCAGTGTAAGAATGTGTTCCTTTCTAAAGGAAAAAGGCACTCATCTATCTACCTGTCAACTTCTCCTCTCCTTTCCCCCTTCCACCAGAAGCTTTTGCACTCACTGGAAAACCTACAAAAAAGATGGAATCAACCCCAAAGCTACTCCCAACAAATCTGAGTGATATAAGGGTTTCAGAGACACTGTGTTACTGTGAGTTTCATGGAAAAACAGTGACTGTGTAGAGGAAAAGGAGATTACTAATGCCCTCCCTGAGGAGAAGGCAAATGGAGCCCAACCATTACCCACCCTTTTTGGCAGCCTTTAATTAGCCAATCAGCTTGTGCTTCTCTGTCATTAGTCGGCACGCTGATAGCTCTGGACCATCCACAGTGTGTCATCCCTTGCCGGGCCAGCAACCCCAGAAAAAATTGATAGGGAGCAGGATGGGATTTGAGCTTGTTTTGGAGGGGGACCAAGTGGACATGGAAGGGAACCAGGACATTTCTGAGAAAAGGGAGAGTTACAGGGGTATGGAGGAGCTGCCCTCGTGGCAGGGAAGGAGAGGGACATGGGTTATAACCCTGCCAGAAATCAGACAACTTCAGCCTGTTGTAGGCTAGATTTCCCAATGCTTCCTTACAGCCTGCAGGACCAGAAATTCCCTCTTCTTTTTTTCTCTTGTTTAAGTTAAATAAAATAGTTCCTATAATTGATTCACCTTAGAAGGTAGAACTTGAGGAGAAACTCACGTGGTGTGAAATGCATTGTAAACCTGTGACTGCTGTTTACGTTGGTGTCAAGTCTTACCTCTGAACTAGCTGGCTCTTCTCCCTGGTTTGTCTTATAAGGAAGATGTAACATTCCTCCTGAGCCACTGAGGAAGGTACTCCTTGAGTCATCTTTTCTCTCTCTGTTGTTAGTACAAAGCCTAACTTCTACTATAGCATATTGAAATGGATAGAAGATTCCATTTTAAATATTTTTGTACCAGATTTATCTCTCACTTAGCTGCAATAAGCTGAGAATAATGTTTGTGAAGTAATTTTGGTCAGAACAGTTACATTTGAATAGAAAAATTCAGACATAATTAAATGCAATGGAATTAGTGTTTTAAGGGCTTAACGATGAGCCCAGCTGTCTTAGTGCACCAGGTGTTTGCTCTCAGCCACCTGAATGGCAAGATAAATACGTTACTTTGACCCTGAAAGCAGATAGAAGGTCATGTCTATAAAACACCTAGAAATAAATCTTGCAATAACAAAAAGGCTAGGAAGACATCATCTCAGTCAGATTATGTGAACTAAAGCTGCAGCTACTATAAGGCAAAAGTAACTGCTTTTAAAATTAAACTTACTACAATGCCCTAAAATAAGCAAGCTGTGACTAGTATGAATTCTTGCTCTGTAACAAATGCCCTGAAACAGGCATTTGTTTGTAAAAGTAGTCATATATAACCTTTTAAACATTGTGCTGTATCAGCTACTGGAAGTCAATTTTCTTTATTTTGATAGTATGGATGTGTAATTCCCTCAACTTACCAAAAAAGAAGTTCATCTTGACTTCACCAGTTTTGAATTCCAGGTATAGGAGAGCATAATTCCCGTAGGAGAAGAGCGTGTGTAGGTACAGATGCCCTGGTGCACCAGCATCTGGGTGGGGTATGCCACAACTCCTTCTCAACCCCTGCTGTCAGGTGGTTTTCCCAGGAAAACCACGATGTTCAGGGATTTTGAGTGGTCTCCCCCAGGGAGGATCTGTGTCTGTAGTTTGGGTACCAGGACAATAGGTCACTGTCTGGCAGATGATTTCCTCGACTCGGGAGCCATGGGAAACAGGAGTGAGTGCTACCTGCTAACGACTTTCTCACAAGCCATGGTGTGTATAAGCATGCAATGGATAAAATAGGGGAAATGGGTAAAACTGGTGGCAAGGGGGTGCTGTGGCCATTTCAACTTGCGATGCACCTCTCGGCTTGCCCAAGAGATGCTGCTGAATGTAGGCTTCAGGGGAGTCCTATGGGGTCCCCTTCAGCTCCTGGCTTACTCTTGCCCTTTTGGCCATCTCCTTCCTGCCTGCAGCTTTGGCTGTGGTGTCTATATATCATAATAAATCTTGTAAAAGAGCCCTGTTAAATACCTGTTTAATTCTGAGCACTCTACCCTTGTGCTGTCTTTTCTTTAGAGTTGCAGCTTTTATGCTTTTACCCAGAATTCCTGACATTTATCTCTATAATCATCTTCAATGTCTTTTAAAACAGCTGCATCAGCTGCTGCATGGCTGATGGGAAACCTTGAATTCCTCCGAGGGGCTGTTAACCCTACCTGGAGAGGTGTCGCTTCTGCATTTGCACTGTCAAAGTGCTGGAAATGTCAAAATACTTCATCTCGGTATTACAAGCTGCGAGAATGCTGATGTTTTCTGGAAGGCACAACTCTGAAGGGGGTTTTCGCCCCGAAGGTCAGTGATTTGGTATGAGTGGCCTGTCCTCTGCTGGGTTCTTCGGGAACAACATCCGCTGGGAAGTGAGGGCCACCGCTCAAAAAGTCGTTTTCTTGATCCTCCTTTTTTTTCCCCTGCCTCCTTTTTTTTTTTTTTTTCTTCCCCCAGATAGATGGGTTAAAAATTAACAGATATTCTGGAAAAAAAACAGAGAAGTGCAAAATACAGTGAATATGACTGTGCTTAATCTTGCCCAGTGCCATAATGGACTGAATTAATGAACTCTCTTGATGAGAAGATAGCAGTATGTGGGGTAGATTTGGCTCTTCATCCCGAGCTATCCCTATGCTGCCCTCCCGGGGGTCTGTGTGCCTCCTTTGCTTTAGCCCCACTCCCTGGTTTTGCCTCTGCGGGATACAGATACCGGCTGAATGGGAAGAACCTGGAACACCTGGTACCCCCTTGTCTATAAGCAATAAGTAAAACCACAGCAAGATAACAGTACGCAGAGGTAAGAGTAGCTTTTGTTTCCTCTGACTTTTGTAAGCGGAGTAACTGTCTTGGGAGTAAAGTCTCCTAAAACTCTTAGCCTTTGGGACAGTGAATTAATAAATACATTGAATTCTAATGGTTAAAATAGAACCGTTTCTCTGGGATTGCAAACCTCGTGCGCCGTTTCAGAGGTGTGCACCTGCCGTGGCAACGTGTTCGCTCAACTCCTTTTGGAGTGGGGCACAATCAGTCCCACTGTATTACCTCTGTGTTGTTATTTCCCAGTGAAACAGACACTGTGTACAGCAGTGTCCTCTTCTGGTTGCTGCCATACCTGCCCGGATCGGCCAACCATTGACTGTCCTACATTGCATGTCCTACAAAGGTGTTAGTCTCAGGTTTTTGTATGTAGTGTTTATATGTGCTGAAAGACACTTCTTGTGGAATACTTTAAATAGTCTATTCTGAATGAGTGTAAGACATTTTAGTTGTTTATAAATTTTATTGACGTTTTTAGGACTTTTAAACCTAAAGCAAAAAAGAAGGTTATCTTTCAGACTGAGAACAGGGGATTGTTTAAAATACAACCAGGAGAAAGGAAGGTCATGAAAAATGTAAAAACATGTTTTTGCCAATTAAACTTCTTTCAAAAATGTTCACTAATGAAAATGCCGTAAATATCAGTAATACCCACTTTTTCCTTTACAAGGTGCAGGTTTATACGTCATAGCAACACAGGATTGATAGAGGGGTATGGACTCTTTCCTGCTTACAAAGTTAATTTAGGAATGTATGGATCACAGTTTTTGCCCAAAGGTGTGCACATTAGTTGATTTCCTGTTGTTACTCCAAGAGAGAAGAAAGAATAAGGTGGAATTATGGCACAGATTCTCCTTTCCTTTCTGGTCCATAATAGAATACACTGTAAAACTTTGTATTTTGAATCATGGGAGATGGAGAGGTACAGAAATATCCCACTGGTACTCCCAAAAGCAGTCAGCGTTGGCCAGTGCTAGAATCATTTGTGCATTCCAGAGATGTAAGGTGTAGAGCACGAAGCTAATCTGTTGGGTTTCTTCTATCTAAAGCTTGTTAACCATGTTTTTAGACATCTTACTTTGAGGCAAGAGCCTCTACGATGGAGAGGAAAGCAGCAGTAAAGTTCTCAAAGAAACCCATTCAGATCCGCAGTCAGCCAAGAAGGCCCTTGGGTTCCTCAGCAACGCCGTGGTCTAATCGACAGCTTAGAGCCAGGCTACCGATTTAACCCTGATGTTGAAAATACTGGTAATGTAAATTCTGTAAAACCCTGTGGAAAAAAACAAACCAGCTATTTTTTTAATGGTAAAATATATTAAAGCTTTCAACATGATTTAATAACAAAAATGCATATATCTGATTTTACTCCTTCTTTTTT
>NW_010252197.1:620-12369 GCF_000690775.1 Eurypyga helias | reverse complement strand
TTTCCCTATTTGTTGTTCGCTCCCTGTCGATGTAGTAAACATACTGAGTATTTAGAAGCTCCATTATGAAGCATCACATAAGAGCATCAACAGAGGGAAAGCTGCCCATGCTGGCTAAAGCATTAGCTTTACTGCCTGTTCCTCTTGGGAATTCTCTCTGGTTCCTTTAGCAGACACATCCAATCCCTCACAATTTAAAGGCTGATGCTTTAAAAATTTACAAGTTTGGTTTTGTTTCTTTGTTTGGGTTTTTTTTTTTTTGGTAGTCACAAGCTTTTTTCTCCCATCAGCCTGCTAATTGTCAGCATCAGCCAATTAGTTGATGAGAAACAAGAATAAACCACAAAGGAATTGACTGTTGAGGGGTTTTTACCTTCAGCAACAGACTTTCAAACCCCCTCTGTCGTTCTGCAGACACAGAACACACTTAGGAGTTAACTCTTCGCAGTCTTGTAGCAAAGAGCCTGGATGGCGCTGTACCAATGCATATGTACTTTATACACATGGAAAGGATGTAAAGATTCTGTCTTCTTTGTTGACTTTGGAAATAATTGAAAGGATGCTTGCCAAATTCATCTAATAGATCTGAAATACTACAGTGGACTTTGCTTTAGAGTTTAGTTTTAAGCTGTACTGGCATAAAGTGAGCTGGAATAGGCATGATCCCGTTAATGGAGACTGGAGAATGGCTTTTAGTGAGTAGATCTGGAAGAGTGAATAGAAAAAACATCCCTAGGACACCCAGATTAATAGATACAGAGTTACTTGTATGCTACTGGCTTGGTGATAACTGCAGAGAGCTTTTATTATGTCAAGTGAACTTTGTACCAGGATATTTTGAGGACACAGATCTGAGGAACTTCAGGCTATATATATATAGATATAATGTGCAAATGCTTTAAATATCTCATTGTTGACTCTCAGGGTTATACTCTTGGATCTAATTCAGCCATTCAGCGCCCTGAGCATTAACATTCCATTAATTTATATTTCTGTGCTTACTAACAGCTACTTCCCTCATATTTATGGCCATCTTTTTCATCACATTCACGTGGCTGTACCCAGAGATGTGAAGGGAAACACAGTTACAGGGGATGCAAACTGTGTTTCTTGAATCCCCGTTCCCTCTCTTGTTTTTCTGTCTTCTCCTCTGGTTTCCACCAATTTCTGTTGCTTTCCAATGAAACTGGCATTAAGCTGCATCTTCTATAAAATCCGTCCTTCTCTGTTTCCTCCTGTTTAATAACCCACCAATTCTGGTCGAGGCTGTGAAATCGGAGATTAATGTGCGTGTATCTAACACATAACCAGGTCCTTCAAGCCTGCTGTAAAATTCCTTTTCTTTAAGAAAATCATGGGCAGGAGGAAGTTGTATAATCCTGAAGAAATCTCAGTAAGCCTGCAAAATGATGTGCCACCTCACAGCTCTCCACCTCGAGCTCTGCTGAGGACTGGCTTCAGCGTAGAAGCGTGAGATCAAAAACCCTTTCCAAACTTGAAGGTGCACATTACAGTAAATCTAGGTGCTCTTAACGCGTTATAATGGTAGTAGCATCTCCTGTGGGCTGATTATGTATTTGGTAAAGATAAAAATACATTTTTGTCACTACAGAATTTCCTTCCTTTCCACTTTATGGCCTATTGTACTTTCTCTATGAGAAATAGAAACCAGCAATTTCTTACCTGCCTCCTCTGTTCCATCCATAACTTCAGATAATTTATCAGGTTCTTTCTTTCCTAGAGTAAATAGGTCTGCTTTTTCAATACCAGTTTCAGCCCCATATCATTTTTGTTTCTCTTCTCTAGAGTTATTCTGTGGAGAGTTTGTTTTAAGATGGAATAATGAATAATATTCTGCAAATGCCTGCAGTATTTGAGGCAAGGTAACATATAGCTTATACAGACGTAGGTAAACCATAGTTGTCTTATATTTACCCATTCTGCACACCAGTATTTAGAAGTTACAAAAAAACACACCTGTACGTTGAACAGAAGTTTTAATTAAGTTATTCAGAGTGTCACTCCCTTAAATAATAATAATTTTAAAACATAAAATAAACATAAACCCCTGTAAGCTTGCAAGTAATTCAGTTCTTCCTTCTGGCTGACTGCTTATTCAGTAATCCCAACGGAACAGTTTGCTCTATCCGTCTATTTGACTGGACGGCAGAATTAAGGTATTTTTTCATTCATTCCCGAAGCACTCACAGTTTAGCTGTGGTCAAACTTCTTGAGAACTGCAGCTCTTCAAAGCAAAGCTATGTTTTTCCATTTTGGGTGGTTCTGGCTACTTCCATGGCATGGAATTTTCTTGCATCTAAAACCAAATTTGCACAGGTTAAATTTGCTTAAACAATGTATTATTCAGGTTGGGTTTTTTTTTTTAATCATGGAATAGTTTTAAATACTGCAGTTTAAGTTTACTGGGGTGGTAATTACAATATTAAATACTTTGAGTGGCATCGCTCAAATGTAATTTAACTGTGGATAAGAACCCAACATTTCTCAAAGGTGAGATTTGTAGCACATAGACTTCGTTTTTTCTATTTCAGATCTTAAATCTACCTTTCCTTACAAGGTAAAAATCAGAATAATCCAACATTATGTTTACTACTATCCAGTGCTGTTTATACTTAATGTTGCCCATGATATTGCCTGTAGCTAAGACTTCAGCAGCTGAGTTAGAATAAATTGTCTTTCCGTCTGCTGTACGCATGAGTGTAGGAGCAGCAGAAGTATCTGTGAAGATGAAAAGAAAAAGGTTTCAGAGCTTAAATAAACAGACTTTGTTCACTTGACTAACTCTCAGTGGCGACTTTGAATGTCTTCTCGTGAGGGCTGGAACTCCAATTGTTTGGGGTCTTGATTTTGGGGATGAGGGTGCGGTATGGGTACTATTGTGGTGACTTGCGATGTACGCAACGTGCCCATGTAAACAGTTTGAACACCATGAAATCCATGGCGGGGAGGGGGGGGAATTAATCTATATCTTACTTCTAGTTATCAATATCCAGAGAGAGGTGTTTTGACAAAATTCTTTATTCACATCCACAGTTCCAACAGAGCCAAAGGCAGAGTTTATAGCATGAAGTAACTCTCTTCTTTCAAAGGACGAAATAACAACACTAAATTTTAAGCATGATAAAGATTCAAAAAATTCACAGTGCGGCTTGAAGAGACCCAATCTTGTGTGCAGTTCCATTCCTTTACAAGCATATACCCAAAGCCATAGGTGAGCTCTAACAGTGCCTGGCAAAAAGTCATGAAAGACAAACTATTCCAAAGGTACCATTATCCAAATCCTTTGAAACTGATCTAAAAGATCATATGGACTTCCAAAGGCTGTGTGCATCAAGACCTAAGAGAAGTCAAGAATTGACTAAATTCCAGTGGCCTTTGCCCTTTTGCATCAAGCAGGAGCTTCTTCCAAACATAATTTCCTGAAAGCAAATGACCTGTTATGGCACGTAGTACTTGGGGCATAATGTTCGAAGCAGAAGTGAACCTTAAATTAGTTGAACACACATGAAACTTGCAACTTCTAATAATAGTGAAGTAAGTCTTCCACATGTTGTTATAAATTTCAGCCAGAGATGATTAACATGGCTCAAAGGCTGCTCTTGTAAGATGGTAGAAGAGATATTTTTTGCTGCCTGCTCTGAGAGGGCTAGTGTTTCAAAATTATTTCCAAACAAGCATCTTCCAAGTGGGAGACGTTTCTCTTTTTTTTCCTCTCTTTAATAGAAAGATGATGAACGCTCTTTTAACTGTGGTGTTATATGAACATCAAACAAATATCATGACAGTGTGATATGATAACAGCGTGTGTGTGGTATGAAATAATAACATATCCACTAATACAAGTAATTAATTTATCGTTGCTGTCAGTATGTTTGAAATGTGCTTGAATAGTAAGTGTGCAGGGAATCCTGGAAGTAAATTCAACAGATCCATCTTTATTCAGAGTTATTTGTACTTGTAGTAGGATTGCATCTGGTGTATTTCATATCAGTTCTGTCAAAAGACTTTAGAAAAACAAAAACTTGCAAAATTCTTTGTTAATTAAAATAACGTCAATACTAAATTAAGTAGCAAGTTGCTTACAGCCATAAACAAGTTGTATTGGCCTGACATCTTTCATCATAGAAAAATGTGACTGGTAACGCTCGGTGCATGAGTTTGGGAAAAGAGGAAAGGTCATTTGGTTTCAAAATCTCTAAACTTGGGTCTTGGCTCTGCTGAAATCAACCCTAATTCTGTCACTCACTTATGCAAATATGAATGAATCTCTTCATTATATGAAATCTTGCTCTAAGGAATGACTGTGACAAACGAAGGGGCCATTTTCTGGGTCTGTTCTCCAGGTTGTTTGGGTGACCTTGGACAAATCAATTCAGCATTCCCCATCCAGTACCAATAGCAGTAAGAGGACTAATGATTAAATAGAGACCTTACTCTTTCTGCCGACACAAGCAGCCATCTCCCACCTGGTTGCTGGGCACGCCTGCACCCCACAAAGCAACGCTCTGTTAAGACACTGGAGCCAATTCCGCACAAGTTGGCACATCCCTGCTGTCAGTGCCACACAGAGCCATGCAGCACAGTCTAATTACGCGTGCCCAGCGCTGTCCCCCAGCTTGTGCAGAGCCGGTTCAGCGCGCTCTGAGCAGCGCTTCGCTGCACGTATGCACTAAGCCTACGCCTTTCCCAAACTTCCCTACCCATTCCCCCTCATTGTCCCTCAGCTCCCCACTGTTAACATGCAAACGTAATTTCCTACTCGGAGGATAGTTGCAAGGACAAAATGTGTGACGTTCCAAGACGCTGCGGTGACGAGACCTCTGTCAGTGCGTAGGCAGCCAGGTAAGGAGCTGGCAAGTGGGGCAGGTTGCAGAAAGTAAGCAGATGTGTAATTACTGATTTTATGTGATGCTGCTCATAGATGAGAGAGAAAAACACTAAATATTCTCATTTGGCTGAAACTGTTCACCCTGATTCATCCTTTTTGATTCAGAAGAACTGAGGCTTGAAATGCGTGTCTGTCTGTGTGTTCTACTGACGCTGGCGGAAAAGAATTTGTCAGGCCGTGTGCGTTTGAGCTCTTGGCCGAGCCACTGAACGGCTCCTTTAGTTCACTAAACGCAAGCTTGTTTTGGAGCTAAGTGACACAAGTTTTGCTGTGGAAATCGCATCCAGTGGTTGGCTTCTCATCACAGAGTCAGTATTTGAGTAAATTTTTCCAGCTAGTAAGATGTCATGCCACACACTGGTAGGATCTTGAACTTTGAGAGATGAACAATGTTCAATTCAGATATCAAAAAGCAGACTTGGGGGCGAGGGGAAGGAAGGAGAGCCAGAAGGAGAGTGAAAAGCTACTCAAGCTAGCAGGAGTGAATTTCTAATATTAAGCTGTAGGGTTGTTGGCAGATCAGCTGGGATATGATGGCCTGGCTGGATTTTTGATGGTCCATTTCTCCAAGAGTATATTGTCTATCCTGTATTAACTACTTGATCAAATCAGAAAACTTAACCATATAAGGTTGTGCTGAAACGGAGTGCAAAGCAGCTCTTAGGCTTATGATCTGTTGGACCATTGTAGATTACTTGTCTGCAAGACAAGATATATGTATATAGAAAACTATTTATCTGTGTATGTTACCCTGTTGAAACTGTGGACTACATCCCAAACTGATATGATATAGGATGTCTGACGCTTCTGGAAAAATGTGCTCTGCAAGAGCCAAAGCGAGAGGCGTTACAGCTGCTCCGCAAGTTTGTCTGTATGGCTTAATTACTCAGGGTTGGGAAACGGATCTTGTAGGCAAAGCTGGGTTTGGGAGTTTCCTGCAAGTACTAGGAAAAACTCTCCGTTTTGTACCCATTGAGCATCTTTAGCCTTGTCTGTAAACACATGTGAAGAGGGTGTTTCAGGGAATGTTCTTGGGGGCGAGCGGACTGACCCTGGACAAAGCCGGGATGGAATAGTGTGGTGGGTTGGGCCCTTTGTGTGGCAGTTTTGTACAGCTACTGCTTCGTTGCTGTCCTCAGGGGGCTTAGTTTTGGGTGTGCCAGTGACCATATTCAGTGTGATTTTTGCTTTTTTGCCAGGTAATATTTGGCTGTCGTGAAGCTATAATTTTCAGCGTAGAAAGAAGATGGCGTGTTTTGCAGCCTCCTGCCGCAGGGAAGGCTGATGTGATGTCTTGCAGGGCGCACCGCGACGTTTGAGTTTATTCTAGGAGAGATCTGAATGTAAAAGCTTTACCCGTTTCCCGCCTGTCCAGCTTCCCAGCTAACTGTAATTCTGGTGGGTGGCTTTTCAGTCGCAAATCTCTTTTGATCCTCTTTGCAATATTCTAAAGCCTCGTGTTTGGTTAATCTCCTCGCTGTGCTGCTGCCTGGTGTTTTCAGGGATGCGGTTGGCATGTCCTCCCGTGCTTCGTGTTTTACTGCTGTTAGATACTGATAAAAAAGAATTAGGACGACTTGCATATAAATTAGGAATATTTCTCTGGCTGGTATATTGCCTTATTAGCAAAAATGTAAATAATATTTGGTATTTACTGCCCCCCTGGTTTGTGTTTTCCAGTACTGCGCAGGGGGTGAGGACGGTCTGCACGCACAAGGAGGTGAGTGCCTGGCTCCTGTACACACCACAGAAGGGGCCATCATTGAGAAAGGTTTCTTAGGGAAAAAACCCCTCCCTAGTCATTGCTGTGTCACCCAGAGAGGCCGTAGACTTGAGGCCAGTGTTGGCAGTTCCCTGGGGAGCACAGTTTGCTCCTGCTAGCGCGGAGCCCAGGTCAGGGCTGGCCGCCAGTGAGTCTTCGTAGGCTGAAATGGTCAGCCTCCTCCCGCTGGAAGAAATTCCACTGCTGTGGAGAATTGTCATCTCGAATGAGAATTAGTACTCAGCATTGTTTTTAAAGATTCCTTAGATGCTTCTGACTCCCTCAGGTGTCTTTGCTCTGCCCTTACTCAAAGACACTGACTGCGCTGCCTTTGGGGAGCGGGGGAAGTTTAGAGATTCCCAGGGAGCCAGCACCGCTCCCCGTCGGAGGACACAACCTGAGAAGCCCCAGGAGCATTAGGCTTTTGTAATATAATGATCTTTGAGCTTTAGAGCAGCCCCGGGGGAAGCCGGTATGGTGAAGCTCCTTCGTGTCAGTCACCACATACTAACAAAAGTCTTGAGTTTTTAGTAATTTGGGTTTTTAGCTTGAAAACAATTTTTCTTTGAGTCATGCTTCTAGACCACGTGGTGCGTATAAAATGAGGCTTTCCATGACAGAAGCGTCTCAGTTTTTGAAAGGAAGGAAGGAAAGGTATGCTTGTATTTGGTGTGACTGACAACCCAAGTATCAGTTAGTGGTATTCTTTCTCTCAGAGAATTAATGTTCTGTGTGGTGTCCTCCTTCAGTCCTCCAGTCTTTTTCCTCTATATCCTTAGGCCAGGCTCTGGTCTGACTTTTGCTTTTACCTCACTCTATATAGGCTGTGATGAAAGTGTCGTTTTGTATTGAACCAGTGCTACAAAAGAGGGAGCCGATGTTAGATACCTGTGTTTTTCAGTGTTTAATAATTGCTCTGTCTTATTAATGTTTCTTGACAAAAGCACTAAACAAAGGTGTGCGATGGGAGATGTACAAAACGGATGGAGAATAGACAAGAAGAGATTTATTACAAGCAGGTGTCGGGTTTGTGACTAAAAAGCAGAAATAAGTAAAGTCTTTTCAGGCCTTTCCTTGCAGAAATCAGAGGACAAAAGCTTGCATGGGCTTTCCCTGACTTAATGTTTTCCTGTAAACTTTGCCTTCTCTGTTCTACAAAAACAACCCAACACATTTTCTCAATGGGGTCCTTGTAACAGTGTTTCGGTGAGTTTGAAGGTATTACAGGTTTTATCAAACAACCAAGACCCATTTTGTGAATCAGCGTTGGTGTAAAGATTCCTAGGATTGCCCTTGACAGATTCTGCTCCAAACTTTCTATTAGTTTCTGGATCAGTGGCTACCGTGCGTTGAAACAAAAACATCTACAATTTATACATTCAGTTGGCTAAAAATGTGGGCTGTATAGACACGTGCAATTCATTTTATAACCCCTCTTCTGGTTTCTTCTTGTTTTGTGACTGGTAAGTGTGGTTGTTCTGTGGGAGAAGAGAATTAATACGCATGCATTACATCTCATTGGATTTAGGCAGAGTGCCTTTGGAGTGTAACATGTTGTAGTAATTAACTTCTTAGCACATTTGTAAGGAACTAGACAATTTCTAAGTAAATATTGTTGTTTATTCAAGGAAAATTTTGCAAATATGGTGGCTTAAATATTTTCAAATGTCTTCACACAGGTGTTGGTGACTGGATGAAATTAATTGCTGCAACTTAGTCTCTGGGCACTGAAATACTGCAGCACACGCTGAAGTGTAAGTACATGAGTAAACCTGAGCCTGCGCTTCCAGTTCTGCTGCTAAATGGGGTATTTCACCTTGGTTTTGGGAAAAAACAGGTCTTGCCCTAAATTGTGATCATGATGAAGACCAACGATAACAGCTATTTTCAGAGTGCTGGGGATTCATTAATGAGTACAAGGTTCGTTGGATATACGAACGTGTTGTTCTCCTTTGAGCTGTAGCAGTAGATGCCCGTTTGAGTAACAAACAAAGAATCAAATTAATAGCAATGTTGTTAAACATTGTATTTTAAATATTCAGGATATCTTCATACAAGAAAGTGGAATTAGGGTTTACATTTATATCATAAACTTAAAGTTATCAGCTATCAAACCCTTTTTTGAGAGCAGGAGGATGGGATGTTCCAAAAATAATTGTGCTCTGGAAATCAATGTTGTGCCCTAAGGTTTGGAGCAAATGTGCAGTCATCACTGCAATGTGCTTTTGTAGTGACAGAGTTGAAAACCGGGTGGCACCGATTTCTGTGGCCTGTGCTTGGGCATACTCTCATTGTACTTGTTCTTCCTTTCAATCAACATGGTTACAAACATCAAGGAACTATTTTAAGAATATACGAGCTCTGAAAAAAGGCTTTGGTAAATCTCAGTTCTACGGGGAATAGGCAAGCAGTGCATAATAAAACCAGAATTGGGTAAAAAAGAGAAAAAAGCCATAGCTGTGGAAAGGAACGCCTTTCCCATCAACAGAGTTTTTGAAAATAGAGCCCTTATTTAAAAGGCCGTTGCTCAGCCTATAAAGCTGGTTGTTGCAGTGAAGCAGACCTTTGCATCATGTTTTTGGGTTTGAAACTCTACCAAAGTACTTTACTGCAAGGCAGTCGGAGCACGTTGTAAGGCTTCTGGATTATAGGAGATATTAGTCAACGAGAAAACTCTGGGGTTTTTTAGCTCTTCAACCTCTGTATTGATTCTTTTTAGACTGCGTAACATTTTCCATGCCCGTACAGTTAGCAGACTACCACACGTGATTTTGTGAAGTCACCATGTGACCGTGGGCATGCTGGGGGTGCTCCTGGGCAGGGAATATTTGTCCTAGCTTCCCGCCTTTAACTCTTCACCTGAATTAGAAATACGTGCCTCAGTGAAGCCCCCCCAACACAGGTGTAGGCGTGTTTAAAAAAACATGAGTTGAGAAATGGAGCAAGTGTGAAGTGGTTCAGCCAGCAACCAATGAGTAAGGACTGAGTTGACTGTTGGATTTGCACAGATCCAGTGTTCCTCCACGGAGGTTTGTAGCCATGTTTGCAGGCCACATTCCATGTCACGGAGATAGTAACTTGAGCACTGCTTGGGGAAAGGATTTCTCTTTTTTCCCTGCTTTCTGAAAGAAGGGCAGGGAGGATCCAACCCAGCCTTTGTCAGTGTGCAGGACTGTTGGACCGGCCATCTGGGCAGCCCTCCGTCAAAACCAGAGATGAGCATGAGATATTGTGGGTTTGCGGGACATAGAGGAGGAATTGAAGGCTTGGAAAGGGAAAGGTTCACAGACGTGGAGAAGCCGTGATGGGTAGCAGGTGGAAGGATGAGGACAGGAACTGTGAAACTGTATCACAGGGAGGGAGAAACCATATTTAATTTATTCTGTTAACAAACAGAGTTAACAAACTCATTAAAAGTTTGCCCTCAGGTACAGAGGTTGGTAAGTGACAAATTTTACACCGGAAGTAGCAGTTTAGCAATTTCTTACCAAAGTTCCTCTGAAACTTCAGCAGAGCTATCGCCTACTCTGGCAGCAGTTACCACTCTCTCAGCCACTCAGACTAGGGAGAGGGGTGTCAGAGGCAGCGTGATCTGGGAAACTGAGTCCCAGGAAAGGCTTTTGTGCCTGTGTCCTCCCAGACCAGTGTGTGTGCAGCACAGGCTCCTGCACCCTGGCAGGGGGCAGGGTACCCTGGGCACCCTGTGGTCCTGCTCTCTGGGAAACTGCTGCACCTCTGAGGCCTCCGTGCTGAGGATGGGGTACCTCCAATTTGGGCATCGTGGTTTTCAGCAGCACAGCATCCATGTCTGGCCCCAGCCTTTCACACTGGAAAGCTTTACGAGGTAAATATTTCATGGGCTGCCTGGCCTGTGCCCAGTGGTAGTCACTTCAGTGGGATGCCCTGCATTTAGGGTAAAGCTGCCCCGCCTGCAGCAACATTTACTGACTGTTTTGCTGACACGAAACCCAGTAAGTTGTCTTGCGTACTCCACAGCTAATAAAGTGTTAAATGCGCTTTGGCACCCAGAAACCACTGGAAATTGTCATCGCACGTATCTCCCTTTTTCCCCCCCTGCTTTACATGGAGGCGCTGCTGCTCTGACCGAACGGTTTGCTGTCTGGTCGCGACACGGGGAGGCGAGCGGCACGCAAGTGCCGTACGGTTACCGTCTGCTGGGATGTAACGAAGGCATCAAATCGGGTGCCAGTGATGGACTCGCAGCCTGTGCCATGCAGAGGAAAGACAGCCTGCGGAGGGTCTGCCCCACGTCTCAGTGTTGCTCAGTGGGAACTGCACTCGCTCAAAAAGCTGAAGTTAAAAGTGGAGCCTTGCGTTAGAAACCAGGCTAGAATAAAAAAGGAGCGCAGCAGCCATAAACCACTATGAAGTCATTCATAATTTAGTTATGAAATTCTTATTCAAAACCTGTTTGAGTTTCAAAATCACTCTTCTAGTAATACCACTGTGTTGGTGCAAGGCAGCCATGCCCTTCCAGTACTCCGTCTTGTTCTAATTCTCAGGGCTATGATGTTACTTGATTTGCTCCACCACTCACCCAGAGGCAAACTAAAACAGTAATAAAAACATCTGACCCAAACCTCCCCAAGTCAGTGGATCTTGCGTCAAAGCTCCTTGAAATCAAAGGGTACGGTGCCACCAGCTTTAACAGGCTTTGGGTCAGGCTCCTAAAACCTGTTCCTGCAAAACCCTGTGCTCACGTGCTTGGCTCCCCAGGGGCTTGCTGCCGGCCGGGGAACTCACCGCTTAAAAACCGCCCATGTGAGGAGCTGGAGCCGATGGCCGCTGAGGTTGCCTGCCCTGGGAACTGTTGCTGGGGGCAGGCTCTGAGCTTTGTCCCCCCCATGCCCTCCAGCCCCAGAAACTCTCCCTTCGGTCGCCAAGGGCAGCATGGTTCCTGTCAGCGCTGGGTGAAACGATGCAGCAAAGGCAGCGCGTGTCAGTTGAACACTTTTCTCCGGCCCCAAAGGCAGCCACTAGTAAAATACGTATTTCATAGAATCATGCACTGGTTTGGGTTGGAAGGGACCTTAAAGACCATCTAGTTCCAACCCCCC
>NW_010252197.1:0-586 GCF_000690775.1 Eurypyga helias | reverse complement strand
CCATCCATCCTGGCCTTGAACACTTCCAGGGATGGGGCATCCACAGCTTCTCTGGGCAACCTGTTCCAGTTCCTCACCACCCTCTCCAGGAAGAACTTTTCCCTGATGTCCAATCTAAATGGCCTGTTTGCAAGTAATGAGCGTAACCTCGTGTGCTGTTGTCAAGGGGCTGCACATGAGGGATGCAATGTGTGTTTTTCTGTGCCGGTCTAGCCCCTGGCTCTCCCAGGACTTCATAACAGCAGTGCCATGGCCTAACCGTGACCCAGCAGCTACCCTCAGAACAGTGTTTTTCTTGACTAGTGCCACCAGCGGGGTGTTTTCTTTGGCTTTGACAGCCTTGCAGTAAATTCCCAGGCGGGCCAATGCCTCGCTGCGTTAGAAACCCGCTTGACACCTGAAGGCTTGGCCACAGGCCAGCAGAGCCATTTAAAGCCGGTGCCACCTCCACCGACGGGCACGAGCCCTGCAGCACCCCGGCTTTCAGCCTGTTGGCATGGGAGAATGCAGGGCCCAGCATGAGTCCCCTGTCCCACGGCACCGAGCCTGTGGGCGCTGCGGGCCCTGGGGTGCCACTTGCCAGCCC
>NW_010252196.1:35280-36933 GCF_000690775.1 Eurypyga helias | reverse complement strand
GATTGCTCACCACCTGCTGACCAATATACAGCCAGATCCCAAGTAGCGAGAGTCAGAGACAGAGAACCTGAGAGCGACTGCAGCAGTCCGAGCAAGCCCAATGAGTGAGAGAGCAACCCTGAAAACCAATATGCCCACAAACCAAAAAACAATTAATGAACAAAAACTATTGTCCCTTCAGCCCACCCCCAGCTTATATACAGAGCATAACATTCTATCAAATGAAATAGCCCTTGGTGTTAGTCGTCTGAACTATGTCCACACTCCCACTGCTTGTAGCAAGAAAGTTGGGAACATAGGTGTAATATCAGAAGCTGAAAAAGCACTTGAATTAGTACAAACACTCCTCAGCAACAACTAAAACCACCAGTGTTACCAGCACTCTTAGTGCAAATCCAAAACAGAGCCTCATACCAGTCACTGTGAAGAAAAACTCTGTCTTGACTAAAAACAGAACAGGCACTCAGAAACTGAAAGAATCTGAAAGAAGGCTTAGAAGTCCCAGAAAATAAATGTGTTTGTGAACATTCTTTACTCACTGATATCCCTTTCTAAGCAATATAAGAAATATTTTATCTTGACAATTCAAGAAGAGACTACACTGACGCAGTAGTATCTATCTGCCTAAGTGCATCTAGATTTGGAAGAAGGCATTTTTTCTTAAAGAAACAACTACCACATTTACTCTGAATCCCCAAATCATCCAATCTTTAGTCCTTAGGAACAGTATCTCTCTCCATATATCTTTATATACAGATAGGGATACAGCCGTTGCTCTGTGTTTCTGTGTATGTATATATATATGTATGTATCTCTGTGTTTTTATTTTTAAAATATGTTTCCTGCAGATCCTAGATTAATAACTGAATTGAAGTAGACTAAATAATTAGTCTTGACAGATATAACCTTTTTTATGTAGTAGCTTCTCTTGAGCCTCCTATATTTCTGGAAGAGATAGTAAAAGAGTCAGGCATTTTGGAGTAAAACTTGAAGTAGAAGATATTGCAGCCTTGCAATATAAGATTTGCTGGATACTGACTCCAGTGAATCTGTACATAATTTGGACTTACATTCACAATGCTTCTCAGAAATACGTAGTATCTGCTATATTCAGCTAGCCAAATCACCTTCCTTGTGTCTGTTTACATTTCTGTCCATTTCTTCTCAAAGGTATTCAGAAATTAGTATCTCCTTATATATCTGCAATGATCTGCAAGAGGGATATCATCTGTGAGGGTTGAAAATATCTCCTTTGAAAACTCTTTGGAATTAAAATACTCATTATCCTTTCAAATGCATGACCTGTGGCTAGAAAGCTAGAGGTCATCTAAATAGATCAAGATAGAGTTTGTTCTGATAAAAAGTACCAACAGCACAATTTGTTATTGAAGTGAAAGAAGAGAATTAGAACTTTTTTCTTTATTGTAATTTAATGTGATGAAATCAGTGGTAGAAAGGGAAAGCCAGAAAGAAATATGGTGAACCTCCACAGCAGCAAGCACTCATGACCAATTTACTCCCCTTAAATAGGAGTCTCTATGAGACACCCACTCCCCATGCCTGATGGAAGCAAATTGGTTAAAAGCCTCCACTGGCTGTGTGTGTGTATATATATACACATATATAGGGGGATATTTTTGACAAAAAAAATCC
>NW_010252196.1:25193-35250 GCF_000690775.1 Eurypyga helias | reverse complement strand
ATGACTAAACTTTCTGAAAAAAATTTGTCATAAAAAGATCTTTACATGAAGGCTTTTGCTTTTGACAAATTGGCAGTGTTTGACAAAATGATCTGTAATGCCAAGGCCTCATTTCTTATTTTATTCCTACGTTTCAGACCAAAGGATTAGCTTCATCTTACGTTAGGTATTTACATGTCAGCCATCTAAACTACACCCAGTATTCTGGTTTGCTATATTGACAATGGAGAGAGACATGAACCACATCCATGTAGGGAATTAATTCTCTCTGTCTTTAACACTGATCTTTGTACCCTTTGTGTCTTTAGTTCCTTCTGATGTTCCTCTCTTTCTCGATTAATTATAAAAGGAACATGAATAGCTGTTTTCAATCAGATGCAGAACTTCTGGGTTGCTAGAATAAACTGAGATGGGATTCATGTAATTTTGTGCCATCGTGAACTCTAAATCTCATGGTATTTAGAAACTCAGAAAGGTGCAACAGCTTGAAGGGCTTTAACCTTGACATTTCTTACATTCTTGATGAAACATTAGTGCCTGTGTCAATGCTTATAAATAATGTATAAAAATTCAGAGAATGTAATAAAATTCATTTGGTTATAAAAGTAATGGTACACAGGTGAATATCTCCACTTGCATATTCAATTTGAGCCTTACTGTAACAAAATATAAATTCTCTTTTCTTACCTGACTGTGTTCATATATATCTTTCCAACTGCCTGCCACTCTCAGTGTAAAATAGCATCACTATTTTTGTCAAGATTTGTAATACAGTTTGAATATGATAGAAAAGCAGAGAAACATCAAGACAGAACCAAAAAAACAGATTTTGAGATGCGAAGAATTGCAATAGACCTATTTAATTTAAGAACAGATGAGGATAAGAACCTCCAACCTTCTGCCTATTCTACTAGAATTTTGACTCTTGAAAAATTTTTGATTATGTTTCTACTATTCTAGCACTGTCAGTCTCAAAATCGTTATTGTTCTTAAGTAAATGATTTTCCTAACAATACTCAGTTTTGTGGTTTCCACATCCCAGTAAAGGAGAATCTGTGAGAAAGGGAAGCAGTAACTATTGGTGCTTTCTGAAGAGAGAGAATCTCTTCTTACACCTATTATTGCTGTGCAACTTTGCTGCATGCAACAGTAGCTGTCAGCAGAAAAGGTTATCCAGATCTTCTTTATTTGTTCTTTAAAATGTATATATTTCAGACACTTAATGATGACCTGAAAATGAGCAGACACTGTACAGTGTCACTTTGAGTAACTAAATGGAGTTATACTAAGAAATAAGCTGGGCATGTCTGTTTGCTGCTACCAAGCCTTGTAGAGCAATAAATGAAAGAGGAAAGAAGGAAGTTCAGTGATTTGATAGAACAAATAGTCAAGAAGATGCACTTTAAACAGTTTCCAAGGTAACTGGCTCTGAGGCTGGAATCTATAAATATGAGTACTAACAGGTTTCCAACTCAGAGAGAGAAGACAATCAATGCAAAATAAATAATTAAAATAGAGGACAGCTGAGTGAGAGAACATGAAAAATAATGCTTAATGAAAAATATTGGTACAAGAAATCTATTCATAAAAATTACTGCATATTAGTGGTTTGAGAAAAACAAATGCTTCCACTTTCATTACATGTATCTGGGTAAATGGTAAGAAGTGTAAGGTTTCCCATTAAAAACTACTGTTTCACAAATATATCTGTTATTTTTTAATATAACATTTATTGATATTTTTTGCTTAAAGTTTGTCCTGGTTAAGTATCAGTATATTGAGAAGAAATATTTCTGCAAAATTTCAGATTTTCTTTAACATATAGTCATAATTAGTCCCAAATAGACTTAGACCACAAGATGATTGGATACTACTGTAGGCTTCAGTATAAAGAATGTTTGAATATTTAGCATAGCAACTGTTATCAAATATATTCAAACAACAGTGCCTCTCTCAAATGGCAAATATCTAAATAATCGTAATAGTGCGCTTCATTTAAAAGCTACTGTTGTTTTTAACACTTAAAAATTACAATCATTAGTTACAGAAAACTAATATTTCTAGTAATTTATTTTAAGGGGTTAACAGGTCATTCTGAATAATTAAAGTATGTGTCTCACATAGGACTGTATTTTGAAACATCTATATTTACATACAGATCTGCCTCATTTAAAGCCTTAATTTTTTCCTACTCTTACACTTTTTCAAGAATCCTAATAGTAATAGTAATCCTAATCCTAAAAGCACAATGTTTGTATATAGTATTCATAGAGGAATATGTAGAAACAATTCTCAAACAGGTTTGTACCACGTCTGGAGGATTCTAGCCTGAATGACAAAATGGCACAGACACCTTCAAAGATGAACGGCTAATTCTTGAGACATAAACTAACATGTCTCACAAATATATCACTGTATTCTCTACACGTTGAGTGTAGATAAATAAGCAACTATGTCATATGCATGCAGTTTATCCTCTGCAGCACGGGGATTAAGATTTGATACTAGCTAGTAAAATGCAGTATGGACATACATTACCAGAGCCTTAGAGAATTCTGAATGAACATAACAAAACCGATCCAGCACAATCTGTCGGTATTCAGGGTCTATTCATGACAATGTAAAACTGCAAAAATACAAGTTTGGACTTTGAAATTTTGTTTATAATATTCCAGTAAGTCAGATACAAGGAAATCTGGTGAAGGTTACTGGAGCAGAAGACACTGCATGAAACTCCATGAGTTGGGGCTGTCTAGCCTGGAGAAGAGAAGGCGCTGGGGAGATCTTAGAGCAGCATTTCAGTACTCAGAGGGGGTTTATAAGAAAAATAGAGAGAGGCTTTTTACTAGGGCTTGTAGTAACAGGACAAGGGACAATAGTTTTAAACTGAAAGAGGGTGGATTTTCATTAGATACAAGGAAGACTTTTTATAATGAGCATGGGGAGACAGTGGAACAGGTTTCCTAAAGAAATTGTGGATGACCCATCATTGGAAGCGTTCACCGTCACATTGGATGGGACTCTGAGGAACCTGATCTCGTGAAAGATGTCTCTGACAAAGAGGTTGAACTGGATGTTCTTAGAAGGTCCCTTCCTACCCAAACCATTCTATGATTCAATGAAACTGTTATATGGGGTTATGTGGCATGTTACAGGTAACCAGATGTGGTTCTTGATTGTCAATTTGGACTATATGCATGAGTAGGGCCCCCAAATATGGATGAACATGTGCAGTTCATATTGTAAGGTATCATAAAAAGGACCTGCATCGTTCTGAAGAGGCAGAGGCTTCATAGACTGCGAGAGAATTGCTTCTGTGTCCCAGTCGTAGACAAGGAGGAGATGAAGTAGGTTTATACAGACATATATATCTTTTTAAGACTTCAAAATTATTATCATCTTTTAAGAAAAAATTTTAATTTCTATACAGTCACAAATATAAAAAACTATCAGTCTGCACATGCTTTCCAATTATTTATATATTGTCAATATTACTACTATACCTCTTCCTAGCTGTAGCCAAAAAGCAGACTGTAGCTGTCACATATGATGACACCAAGGCTCTAATCATAGAATCATAGGATCGTTTGGGTTGGAAGGGACCTTAAACACCATCTAGTTCCAACCCCCCTGCCATGGGCAGGGACACCTTCCACTAGACCAGGTTGCTCAAAGCCTCATCCAGCCTGGCCTTGAACACTTCCAGGGATGGGGCATCCACCACTTCTCTGGGCAACCTGTTCCAGTGCCTCACCACCCTCTCCATGGAGAACTTCTTCCTGATATCCAATCTAAATCTCCCCACTTTCAATTTAAACCCATTACCCCTTGTCCTGTCACTACAGACCCTTGTAAAAAGTCCCCCCCAGCTTCCTTGTAGCCCCTTCAGGTACTGGAAGGTGCTATAAGGTCTCCCCGGAGCCTTCTCTTCTCCAGGCAGAACAAGCCCAACTCTCTCAGCCTGTCCGCATAGGAGAGGTGCCCTCTGAGCATCTTCATAGCCTCCTCTGGACTCATTCTAACAGCTCTATATCCTTCTGATGTTGAGGGCCCCAGAGCTGGACACAGTACTCCAGGTGGGTTCACTCAAGAGCAGAGGCGGGGTGGAGAACCCCCTCCCTCGACCTGCTGGCCACACTTCTCCTGATACAGCCCAGGATACGATTGGCTTTCTGGATTGCCAGTGCACATTGCATGTAACAGAGAATGGAATTAAAATTGGATAAAAAGTAATAAAAATGTGACTATGCAGAGATCCTACATATTCAAATTACTCTAGTTTACCAGGAAATTTCAGTTTGAAAGTACATATTTACAATGGCCTGAGAAACATTGACAAAGAAAGAATAACATTGTCGAAGAGAGAAGTGCTTGAAGCAAAATTATATGACTTTGTAAGTAAATTGGATGTGTGTGTGAAAAAGCAATTCATATATATATACATGCACACACACTGCTTAGGTTATCTAATATTGCTGTAAATGCAAGAGATCAAGTTAACAGCATTGTTGACACACGTTGACAATCTAGAAAACTATATTTCATCTGGGCTATGAATTCATCAGAGAAATATTCCCCTAAATTATTAATATTATAATTGATCCTTTATTTAAAAATACACCTTTTCAAAGACCACATTAGCCTCTCACTTATGATATGCCTGAAATAAAACTTGCTGGTTATGATCTAAGACCTACTCCAGCCCCACTACTTTTGATGTTACAGCAAAAAGATTTTTTCCAAATATCTTTGGAAAAACAAAAAGAAACCAGTTAAATTGTCATGTAAACACAAGCTAATGTCAGCCAAAAGAGTTTTGACAAAATTCCCAGAATGATAGATGCAGCACTGACTCAAAAGACTCAAATTACTAAGGAGGATTTTATGTACATGTAGTATCAACATGAACATAACTTGTGCATTAGTGTTTAGGAAACTAAAAGGAACTTGAAATATTTTTGTTTTGTGGTGATTTAAAGGTTTCAATTTTCAAAAGTGGCAGTTCTCCACATTTTTCTGCTGCATTTAGCAGAATTTTGGGGAAAGAATTGAAAGAAAGGCAAAGGAGAAAAAAATCAATTCTGAAATCTGAAAGTCCTTCTGGAGACTTCTGTTTTGACATCAAATGCTGTTGCTAACTGCAATTGCAAACAATGAAACAAATCAGCTCAGATAAGCTCTATGATTAATAAATTACTAGGAAAATGCAGTTTGTAGAAGAAAAGCAAGTGAAACGTGATTTTTGCTTAGATCTATTTCTCAGAGGAAAAGATTGATTCTCTTTTCTGTGTCCTCAAAAAAAAAAAAAAAAAAGTCTTGAAAGAAGTTCAGCCAGTTGAGGCCAGGATATGTATTACAGCATACCAGGATATTTGTTCTAAAAAACAGGATACACTTTGCTTCTTAAAACAAAATTTGACCCTTTAAAGACTGACTGTAGTATCTAAGTATTTTGCCAACTGCTGGAATCTGCTTGCTTTAATTCCTGCTAGTGTAAGAGGTACTGCAGTGGGGACAGTTGGTAAAAGGGTTCTGGGGTTTTTTTTGGTAACTGACTTTTTTGTTTTGTTATTATTGTTGAGATGCATTTTAAGCTTCAAGGTATACCGGTTCAAAGTCAAGATGGAACTTCCTGTTGTAGGAGTAAAGACAATACACAAAAGGAAAGAAAAAGGCAAAAGCAAAATCAAATAAGCAACTACAATTATTCAACAATCTACTCCCATGAGAATTTATGATGTCTTTTTTTATGTTCAAAAATTTTAAAATAAAGTAGGCAACAATTTTTTTTACCTCAAGATGGTTTGAGCATTGAAGTAAAGATTTGCAGAAAGTGCAGGAAGCCAAGTTTTTTCATGCCCGACTATCTAATACATACAGAAGCACTCAGATATTTAGGTATTTTCATAGGTAGATATTGCACTAATGTGCATAACTCTTCCTAATGTGTTTATAAATAAATGTTAGACACATACTATAATATACAGGGTGTATTTATCTCATCATTAATGGCTACCTGCTGATATCAAGGTAGCAGGGGTCTCTGTGAAGAAATCTGTTGTGTTATGCTAAATCCAATTAGAACATCAGCGTTAACAGGTAGTGGGAAGAACAAACATGAAATCAGAGTATAGACAGGATCAATTCCATTCTAAGACATGGTATCTAACATAGAAAAAAACCCCACATATTGTTTGTTATTATAATAACCAGTTGTCTTGATGTTTATAAGGTATAGACAACCATTTGGAAGAGGGTATGGAAAGACTATAACCAAAAAATCTTAGAAGTCTTGCTCCGATATTCATCAGGAATAACAAAACTAGTCTAATTCATATGTAATCCTTTTAAACTGCTTAATTTTTACAATGAATATAATCTTATTTCTAATAAATTTTTGTGTACTTTTGTGTGAGCCCAGAGAACTTAATTCCATGAATTTGTTGCTACTACCTTTTCCCTGCTAACAAAAAATAACATATCAAGGAAAATCTGATTCCCAGCAGGGGAATAATAATTAAAAACATTAGAAAACATCAGAGGAATTAAATTGAGTGCATAAATGTGTGTGATTGGTTTTGTTAATTATTATTTACTCACCCCTTTTACTCAGTTTCTTAAGATTTAAAATGAAAATAAAGATGAAATATACCAATTTAATCAACTTGCAGCTTTTATTCTTTTCACCATTAACTCAGTGTAGTAAATGAAAATGAATTTCAGAAGTTTCTTCAAGCAAGGGTTTTTGTCACTGCATGTTTTCTGTCACTGCATGCCTTGAATCTTGGAAAAAATTGATGAATCTTTGATATGATATTATTTTTATTGTGCAACACATGAAAGATGCCACACTTATTAACCTACAAAATAATGGTCTTTAGTCTTTCAGAGAAAACACCTATAACAGAATTTCAAGTTTCTGAGGAGTTCACCATTCACACTTTCCATTCTGAAATAAACACTCTTAAAAATGAAGGAAACAATCTTACACCCTGTTTCATTTTGGTACTAGCTCCTCTTTAAAGACTGCTATGAGTCTCACGTAGTCCTGACTTGCATCAGCTCTTGCGTGGTGAAATCAGGACCACTGTGCAGGTCACCCTGAGGATTTTTCTGCTTACTTCTCTCAGTAGCTATCAGACAATAACCTTCCTATTACTCCTGATTTAGTATTTATTAGAGGATGATAGGGAGGTAGGGACAGGGTGAGGGAGGGAGGTATAAGAAACACACCTGCAATGCTAAATACAGACAGCTGTCAAAAAGTCTAAAAAAACCATTGTAATTTGTCTGCAGTACAGGGACAACCACAGGTAAAGTACATAATCAACATAAACCCTATAACAATGGGAAACCAAAGCTTGCATATTAAAACAAAAAAACTATTCATAATTTACTTAGGGAGAGAGAAACTTTATCTAATCAGTTATAAATTAGCTAATAATAGGTCAAACCCTGTTGACAGAAGACTTTGTGGTAAAGACTTCATGCATTATTGCAAATAGCAGCTCTAGTGGCAGGAGCAATAATAGAGCAAAAAAGCTTCACAGTGAAGACATGCTCTGCAGGCTACCCATTTTCCAGCTTCCTTCTGCCAGACACTGACAGACTGCTTTAATAGTATGAGATACAGAGTGTCGAGAGATAATAAGCTGAAAGTGAACCATTTTCTGAGGGAAAAAATCGGATGGGGGTGAACACCTAACAGGTGTCAATCAGAATTAACTGAGACTATGAGGATACTTACCTGGAGTTGATGAATGTCTACAGTCTAATAGGTTTGTACAATTCTTCAATATGCACTTTTGTACATAAATGGCATAAAAATAAGTGTTCCAAAATACAAAAATTGGAAGATGCTTACTGAAGACTCCCTTTCCCCTAAACACCTGTATTATTTTATAGAATTATTTTAAGAGAATTATGTGATGGGGTTTTCATACTCTCATTCATGCAAAATTTACTACTTCCATTTAATAATTTCTTAAAGAGCACCAAATTTTTTATGTTGGGCTTGGGGTAATAATTTCTTAAAGAGCACCAAATGTTTTTATGTTGGGCTTGGGGTTTTTTTGGGTTGTTTTGGTTTTTTTTCTTTTTTCTTTTTTCCCCAGTGAAATTTTCTGGAGACATAGGTGAGAAGACAAGCTATGATATCAGCATTGCAATCTCTCTATGATAACATTTCTAAGATTTCTTTAAGATGGATTTCTACTGTAGGAGGATTCCATTTTAACTGCCTAACTTAATTTTACACTAGTCTGAAATAATATATTTAGATAAGTGGATTCAGGACACCTTTTTTTTCCCCTCTTTAAGTTGATCTCATGTGGTTTCTATTAAAGTGATGCAGAAAGTAAAAGTATTGCGAACTGTTGTTCTGATGACACAAGTGTGAAACACAATAGCATGGCTACAGCCCTTGCTTTAAAAAAGTTGGTATTATTTCACCTTGGCGCTTTTTTTTTTTTTTAATTTATTCCACCTGCTTGTAAACCAGAAAATTTAAATGACCCATCACAGTATGGAAGGAAAACAGCAAACTCTACCCACAGAGAGTTCACTTCACAGAGAGTAGCCGGGGAAAGAAATGACATTCCTGGGATTTCTATGAAGTATTAACTGACCTTCTTTCTATGACAGAGCACACAGTACTAACATCCTAACCTCAAACTATGATGTATATTTTTATTTCATATTGGTTGTAAAAATTGGAGAAGGTTCCTGACTTAAAATTCTCCAGTGAAAACTTCCTTGCATCTTTCAGCCTTTTCTCCTCCCACACATGTAGGAAAAAGAGTAGGAATCCAACTTATCTCTCTTTGGCATAAGACACTGCTTCCTTACCGGGTAGCCTCCACTGATAATGCAGGAAGAAAGATGCTGACCCTTTGTTTAGAACTAAAAATGTGGAAAATGAAGATCAGAGAAGAAAATGGAAAAAACAAACCAACCCAACACCAAAAAAACACCACCAACTTCTCATAGTCTTTGCTGATAAGTCTTCAGACAGAGAAAGAAAATGCAAAATGAAACCTTCCATATTCAAAGCACTGAACAGTTACAAACCATTCCTAACATCACCCACTGACTTATGTAAATATCATCTCCTTTCTTTTAACACTGAAACCGAAGTAAAAAAAACAGGTATTGTGGCCTGAATTTGTAATGAAATCACTTGATAAACAGAGGTTGAACTTTTGGACTCCAGCCTTGGACTCAGGCCTGAAAGTGTGAGATGTCCAACAAATAGGAGGAAAACCAGGGTAAGCTAGTGTAATGGCTAATACAGTTTTCACATCATCAACAGAGCCTACCTAGGTAGCAAAACCAAGTAACTGACTGTTGATAGAGGAGTAATTATATCCATGCTATCTCACAGTCATGGGTCTTTCTCTTTCAGAATAAAGCCATCTTTTCCTGTGCAACCCTTTTCATATGCTGTTAGTAAAGACCTACATTGGGAAACATGTAATAATGACTGTTGCCTACAGTATCTTTGTTATTCACTGCTCCCTCACTTCTCAGAAGGCAGAAAGTGTTACCTGAACTCAAGGGAGACTAAACCTTTTATATCCTCTTACCATAAGTCCAAAAACCAGCATACTACCAACTGCATATGTATAAAAGTTACAGGACATTTTGAAAAATCCATCTTTATACAGTTATATTTTTTCACTGTGAAATCCACAAGTAATTTCATAACAGAATACTTAATGACGTATATAATAAACAGCTTACGTTTTCAAAGTCTAATTATCAGTAGGCTGTGATTGCAGGCTAAAAGGTAAAGATACAGTTAAATATACAACATATGGTGATGCTTTTCACTTTAAGTTTCACACATTACAGGTACTTTTTGCGACAATCTACATTGCTCTTTTACTCAACATGTTTTTTAACTCAATACATCATTTAACAGTACAGATGGGCAACACCCTCCTGTTAGAAACAAAACTCTTCAGGCAAGATATGGAGGAAAAGAGAGGTCTAACCTCTAACATCATGAAATTAGCTTGACAGGGTCTATTCGACCGGGTGTGTGAACAGTTGGAGC
>NW_010252196.1:15695-25179 GCF_000690775.1 Eurypyga helias | reverse complement strand
GAATGAGACGAGACTGCATTCCTGGAGCCCTTTACAAGGCCACAGTCAGATCTGGCTGCAGAATAATGACTGGGAGAGATCCTGCACATCATTTCCAGAATAAAGGCAGCAGGTGACCAATGTACTGAGCTTGACATTAGTTGCCAAACTGTCCAGTTCCCTTCCATGTCAGGAATGATCCTATCCCCCTTTGCCAAGTCCTCACTGGATGCACAATCTGTCTGACCCTTCATAATTTTTCCAGACCTTACCTTCACTCACAGTTAGCTTCACTCACTTTCATCTTTTACTTCACTAACAAATTTTCCTGTCTTTTTTACATCTCAAAATGGAGACCTAAAAGCCTAACAAGTCTTTCATAGACCTGTTTCTACTATCCCTGAAACATCAACAAAAACAGTGACTACAGTGATAAGCATTCCTATTACAAAACAGAAAGCATAGTCTGGTGATTTGAAGAACACATATGTTGCTATAAGGCAGCAATCTTCCAACCAGCAAAAATGTTTCTGAATGTAACACAAAATATTTCTGTAATCCAACTGAATCTGAAGGCTTAATATGGTCTGATCCCTTATTAATCACTCCCTTTATAGTTTCTTCCTCTCTCTGCTTTCTGACTCCTTCTATTTTGGCAATGTAGTTACCAAACATAATGATGCTACTTTTATCTCAAGAGTTCAAAAATTAGATTCTGGAGGCAATAATGGGCCAGAGTATTCTCCCAACCCTTGAAACACAACTTAACTGATGGAGAAAAACTCTCTCACTGCCATTCAGCATATCGAGAAAGCATGTTTGGGGTTTTTTTGTGTGTTTGTTTGTTTGGTTGTTGTTGAGGGTTTTTTCCTTCCTTGTTCACAACCTGTATTAATTATTAATCTAAAACTTAATCTCTTACTAATTTGTGTCTAGTACTATGCATTATGACTCGAACAAAATGTAGTCAAATATTCTTACTGATGCTCAACAGTCATACTCATTTAATCAGAAGTATTCATTAGCATGTTTAGTCACTTTAAAGATGCCCTTTCCTTAGCCTTTTCCATATACATATGAAAGCTTAACTTTCCAAGCCATATTTCCCATAGTATTTTTTTCATTACTACTTTCTCTAAATGTAACTATATTAACTGAAGGCACAGTAGGTGAGAGGAAGAAATGGCATCTGGGAACCCCTAGTTAAAAGCAGGAATAATGTTCTTCACAAATAACAGTCCAAAGATATCAAAGATATTGAAGAAAAGATAACCTCAGTAATCTGCAAGCTAATAAGTCATAAGAGGAAATTAAGTTTGGACTACATTTAAAGGCTTTCCTGATGTAGCTATGCTGCTTAGAAATTTTACCAGACCAAAAAGCACTTCTGGAATAGCCTGCTCTACTTAGGATTTCTCCAGCCTGATGCTCTGATGGATTTTTTCAAGTGTAACACCCTGATGGATGTTTTCAACTATAGTACAAGCTGATCCCTGTAAGTCTTGAAACACTTTGAGATACCTGATGCAAAAACTTCTGTGTATGGCATGGAGCAATAGAGATAAAAGTATGAGCTACAAATCCCTGCCCGTTCAGACAAGTATCACTATGTGCATGCCATGTTCTCATATTTCACCCTAGGCTGACTACCATCATAAACAATACACTGATCTAAATGATTCAGTACTCTTCATGCTTATATTCTTATATTTTAACCACTTGCTGTGATTTACTTAAATTAGAAGTATCCCTATGGGAGAAACTTTGTTTGTTCTAATGTCAAAACTACAAAAGCATAGAGCATATTCTTAGGTTTATGTTATTTCAGCTCAGCAAACAGACATTTTCATGCCTTTCTAAGACAAAGTTGAGGTAATACAATTAAACTCTCCCAGATTTCATTTAGCCAGAAATAACCCTACACTAACTTTAGTACATGTTCTCGTAAGTAATGAAAAGATCATCATAAACAGAAAGAAACTTATAATGTATCTGAAAACAATGAAGTCTTTAATGTGGATCTACGGTGTTGGGGAATTAATTCACAATTGGCATACCATGATGGCAATAGCAACCACTAGCCAAATTCTTAACTTCCATATGGTCACTCGGCATGGCTGGAGTACTGGAGTGCTCAGGCAGTTTCTTGTTAACAAAACACTGTTGGGAGCCATAAACAACCAGCTGTCATAATTTAGACTGTGTTTGCCATAGGATCATCCCTAGGGGCAGAAAGCTACTGTTGTTCCTTTGTGTAACTGTTGTGGGCCCACAGAACCCATCTGTGGCATAAACAACAACCAACGAAAAGCCCATAGCCCATACATATTTTACAACTAGTGCCTCACACACTCATTGCAAGTAGTTGATTTTTACGAAACATTTAAGAAAAACAATACTTCCACATACCTATTTTTTCATATTTTTTCCCTTACGGAGCAATTAAATTGATCTATATGGTGACACACATAATTACTGAAAATCACAGTTTTCTCAAAATCACAAGTGTACTAGGCAAGTTCCAAGGCTGCACATGCTTAAAAAAGTTCGGGTAAAAATTAAGTTTAGAGAAATAAATGTACTTTGGAGGGTTTTTTACTTTTTAATCTAAACCACTAAGTTCTATATATTTGTGTTCAATTAGTTAGAACTAATTTCTAACTGCGCTTGTTCATCCTTGTACTTAGCTGCATTGTCAGTCACCTAAAGATTAAGAATCTGTTCTACTCTGGAGTTTACCTCTCACCATTGCAAATACTTCCTAATATGTATGCTAACCACAGAGATCCAAAAGGTTCCCTCAATTGATTAGTTTATACTGCACAAATTAACCTGAACTATGCCTCTTGGGACACAGACTTTGGAAACATCCCAAAGAATGCACAGACATCTAACAATGTATCTGAAAAGGCATGTAAGTAGTGATAATCTCCCATATGTCATATGATAAGATCAGGCAGGGAGAAAGAGAACGCACCAAACATTATACATTTTTCTACAGTAAGATCTGGGGAAAGATAAGGTCTTTTCCCTTAAAGCATTGTCATCATAATTAGTTTTTAATTATAATATCTATCTTCATTTATAGTATTTTAAAAGTATATTTATTATTTCATCTGACTGTTTGTCTTTTTTAGTGAATTACCTTCACCTTCAAAATATTCTTTATGAACAGAACATACTATGTTACAGGAAACAGCTTTAAAAACAGAAATTTAAGATTCATAAGAGAATAGGCAGTGGCTTGATAACGATTTACTTTGTACCAGTGGATAGGAAGTAGTACAGCCTGTAATTCTAATGATTTGTTTATCTGGTTTTACAATAAGCCATTGCCACAAGTTTTATTGGCATTTCCATTTTATCATTAAATGTCACTGATAAGGATTATTCACCTCACCTTTCTGGGATCATATTCACGTGATAGCTAATGAATGGCAGTGAGAAATATTCTAACCATAAGGAAGAGTCACCCAAATCTAGTGCTCAGAAAATGCACTCCACTGATTAACAACATCCTTTACCATCCTGGACATCTGAACAAATTGAATATCAACAGAGAGGTAACAAGTCAGGTGTAGCCATAAGGACTGTTAATATTTTTTAATATCACATATGCGAAGCGTAAGATCAAGTGTTGGGGTGTAAAAGGAATTCTTCACCTCTGAAGTATAAATGTAAGCCAAAAAAGATGCAACCAAGAAAGGAGGTCCTATACGTGAGATATATATATATATATGTATATATGTGCTATATTGTAAAAAGAGACAAAAGTTCCAAACAAACCTTAAGGAGGCACTGTTTTGTTACTAGCATTAACGTGTTCACAAGCCACTCATCATGGGAGCGACAGCTGCTTGAGCAGGATTACTTCATTACTAGAGTGAAGCAAAATTATTTTAGCTGCATCGTAAAACCAATTGTTTAGACCTCAGGACGGGTTTCCTTCAGATCTTACCCTCGGTTATTAATTGATTGGATTGATCAGGATAAATACTCCCTGAAAAATCAAAAGTCCAGGAACAATCTCGCTGGCACAGGTCAGATTCATTTCTACCAACAGTGTCTTTTCCCCTCACTTCACTTCTTTTTAGGGAGACACTTGATGAAGGTAGTAATCAGCTCCAGCTGGGAGGTTTCTTAATTTTGTTTGTTTTAATCAACTGGGTACTCCTACTACATGGTGATATGAGCATTTCAGCATCATTACAGTAATATGCACAATGTAATAAGTCCCAGAAATAAGCAAAATTACTGGTTTTTATTTTAATATATACACTTTAATCACCTTTTGTTGGACTTTATTTTTTTTCTTGTTTCATGTTTACTTTTACTAAATAGAGGATTAAAAATGATGAACAGAAAATATACTGTATATTTTACCGATATTAAGGCAGGGGAATTAGACTCTTTGCAGATGTGCTACAGCAATTATTGAACATGAATATTCAAGTAATTACTCTGTTAAATACCTTATTCAAATAGGCAGAGTACCAACAAAAGCTACCCTGGTTTGTCTGAAATCCATATCTTTCTCTAAAGTGCAAATTTTTTCCTTTTTTTTTTTTTTTTACAAAACAAAGCAAACCCCCCGAAAAAAAATCCACATCAAACCAACAACAAAGCAATCACATTTGTGTTCATTCGTGTTCACTGTTCTAAGTAGAATGGCCTCAGCTTTTTGCCACTTTGTACCTCTGCCATCATACCAAGAAAGAAAGGGGATATATCTACGTAAGTTATTAAACATAAACAAATAGAATAAATTAAAATAAACTAACTAGAAACAAAATTGCCATTAATACAAAATCAATAGGATGCAGAAATGAGCGGTATGGTATGTTTTTCCATCCTGAATGTATCCCATTGACAAAAAAAGCAGAAAATTTACACTCCACATGACTAATCTGAGTAAAAAAAGGGTTGTTTGGGGTGAAATACGTATGCATTGTAGTAGACTAAAACCTGAAATTGCAGGTGTGTAAAGTGCCTTCTTTCCCTTCTTATCTTAGAATGTTAATCTATTAATTTATTTGTTCTTCCATTCACAATAGCCTACAAAAATGGGGAATCTTAAATGGTATAGACTGAAAGAGTTTTCTCCTCTAAATATTGTAACATTAAAAAGTTCAGACTCCTTCTAATATAATTTCTACAAACTGAGTCGGAAGCTAAAACCAAGCTATAAGAGCGCTGCTATCACTTTACGAGTAAGGGAAGACGCAATCATCCTGTTTCCAGACCAGTCCCTGGAGGAATGTTAGGCCCCCCCAAAATGACTTAGAAGCAGGCAGTTAACTGTTCAGAACAGCCAGACTTAGTAATTTATGTGTAACATCAGAAGCAAACTTTTTTAGGAAACTAAGGAAATTGCTGACTGCAGGGACAGGTGACAACTGAGGATTTAAATGTTGTACTTTGACTAAAGCAGTAATTAACTACCTAAGTTACCTGGGTAACAGATGGCATCTTAGGAGGAGAAATACATAATTTCATCTGAGTAATTTTAGATAGGCAGATTTGGGAAGAGTACCATAAATATTTAATGCAATACTAACATTCTGTAATCAATATATCAACACTACAGTATATCTTAAAATAAAAATACTATGTAATAAATTCAGGATTGCTTCCTTCAGCAATTTTTGTTATAAGAAAAACATGTTTGGTTCTGGTTAGTACTTGGACAGTATATTTAAAAACAGAGATTAATATGGCATGGTAGTTTTTTCACAAGTGTAGTAGACTGAATTGGTAAACAACGAAAGTAAAGATAGAGTTTTGGTCAACTAGAAGAAAGAAAAAGATAAAAGACATGGAACATCAGAATTCTTAAAGGACACGGGTGAGTTATCCACCTGGCATATACTTCAAAGGGATTAAAAATACATTTAGGGAGAAAATCATGCTGCTTCTTTAGACTTTAAAAGCTACTCACCTATTCTAAGATATAATATTTTTAGAGACTCACTTTATATTCAACAGAAAAGGTAACAAGAGGTTATTTCCAGAGAACAATTCTGCCAGCTGTCCCAGTCCTATGCTAACTACAGAAGTGAACTAAAAGACTTGGTCAGGTTTCATGACTATCTTCTGTCCTCTGAATCTAGCCAAGATGAATGACATGGTTAATAACAGAAAGTTGAGCAATTTCAGATACATTTATCCAGAGGAATATGATAATAATGACTACCAAACTGATGAGATTTTTCCACTGAAATATTTTTTTTTCTATTGGAAACATTTTCTGCGTACATGAGAAATAATTGGGGACAACTTTTAATTGCAATGACAAAATACTTTCACTAGACAGCAAGACTGGAAAAGGATGAGGAATTTAGGGGCCCTGAGCACTCTGTGTTCATACACCACCCACATTGCAGAAACTTCAGATGGGCTCAGGAAATAAAGAGAAGTGGGGAGAGGAAAGACTTCCACCTTCCACTTCTATCTGACCTTCTGGGAGATTCTTCTTAATTTTATCCAGTAGAAAAATATGTCATTGGGCCTGAACAGATTTTTATGTGGTCCTCTGCCAAAATAAAGATAGAATAAAAATAAATTTATTTTATTTTTTATCTAAATTTAAGGCATCCTTTTTATATTGCTTGCAGAAATATGAATTTTAGATATTGTCAATCAGTCCCAAGGGTTGGAATGAAATGAAGTCACTTAAGAGCTACAGAATGGCATATTGTGTGATATCAATAGACATGTATAACTTGTCTTGACTAATTCCTAGTAAAGGAGAATAATAACTAGACATTCTGTGGCTTAAAAGCAAAGCAAGGACCAGGCTGTTGTTGGAAAGCCAGAGTGCATGTCAAGGTAAGCATCAATGTCTCATAAAATTCAGGTCATAAAAATAATTCAAATAATTCCTTTAAACTATGGCCTTAATGGCTTTATGCCATAATGAAAAAGCTTAAAACAAAAGGACCGTAAGACTAATGACAGATAACTCAGCGTAAGTGGCTAAAGGGCTTAGGGTTAGGTCTACTTGTATTTAACAAGCTCATTGTGCAGAAAAGACACAAAGGGATCACAGAGATTAGAAATACAGTGAGAAAAAAATATTGCATGTAGTTTCATAGTACATAATTTAAAGAGAAACTTTCTGAGGAATAAAAAAACACCACTCCTAAATCTCTGGCCTGAAACCTTATAATCACAAAAAAGTGTTCTCCCTTTCTGAACTATAAAAGGGATTGTAGTGTTCTGATCTAGGGCCACCTAATAGGCACTTACTTCTCTGCTATCTGTGATAAATATCAATGCTAGGTAGATGGAAAGGTATAACATAGATGTTACATCTTTACAATAATGTCCAACAACAGAAGAGTCCTGCTGTTGGGGCGGAATCAGCATTAAAGACCTGTTACGGTAGTTCCACAAGCTGTGATTTAAAAGTGACAGGCTTATTCTTTTACAACCTTGTATCATCAGCAGTAGCCATGCACTAAATAAAATTAAAAAAAAAAAATCCAACTCCACACTAAGGAAATATTAAATTATAAAGATGTTAAAAAATTATTAATAATTTTGTTTATGTCAAATCTCCGAGCACTTCAAAAACAGCACTAATATGAATATTTACATATCCAGCTTACTTTAAATTTCTGATAAGATATACTCCTTCTTAACACTGTTTGGGAGGCATAAATCTGAGAAACTTAAATGCTGCATACCTGAACCTGATAATTTTCTGCTTTATTGTCTGAAAAAGGTAATTGAGCCTAACAAACATACCTTTAAGTTTAAGAAGCACAATGGAATAGGACATATAAAATATATTGTACTATAGCTAGTGTGTGGTTCTACAGTTCAATCTTCCTAGACATTTCAAGAGAATTTTGTAAGAAACCAGATTCTAGCATGGTCTAATTACATTTGTGCTAAGGAATATAAAGCAAAGAAATCAGCTGAGACAGTCAAGCCTGAAAATAACTTTTCAAACAAATCTAATTTTTTCACCACTACATATAATCTTTAGAGTACAAAAGTGTAAGAAGACTCTTATATTTAAATAATTAAACATAAATATTTTAACAGAACAATTATAGTCTATCTATAAAGATATGTTGTTATAAATATAATATTAAAAAAGAAAAGCAGCCAGAAAACAGAAGCATCTGAGAATGTTGTTAACCACAGCAGTTAAAGAGATGGGATAGTTCCCTTTTCACTTGAAACTGTCTATTTTTACTAGAATGTGTAAGAGGTAACTCTTGCCTAAAAGATCAGATTATTAGAAATACAATTGTTTTTTTCATTAATCTTATCCTTCCTTTTTCAAGATTTTTTTTTTAATCATCTCTACAACCTCATAAATGCAGAGAAATTTCTCCCTTAGTTTGAAATCCATTAAACTTCAATGAGGACACTACATCTCTTGACATTAGCACATCTTTAAATAAAAGTTAACATATATACATATGACCGATACAGAAAGTTTTCAAGAAATTTGAAATCTTCAGGTAATTTAGCCTTCTTAGCAGGGATAAAAATTTAAAGAGCAAATCTACCTGAAAAAATAAGACTCAAAGCTTTAACAACACTAATTATACCTTGTTTAAGGCAATGGGAATAGAAGAGAAAGTAAGGTAGATTTGTTAAAAAAGAAATGTTCTCTGGCAGAATGTTTGAGAGTTTTTTCTAATTTGGATTTTGATTCTTTGTTATTTTAGCCATCCGCAATATTTAGAAAATCCTACAGCTTGATTCCTTTGGGTTCTGTGGTGTTTTAAGACAGAAAACAGACTTTGTGAATATAAACGTGCATGGTTTAAGTTAGGTTCAACTGGCTAGTTCCATCTATTATGAACTTCAAAACTCAGATCAAATTTAAGATTTTCTGCTCACAGTGTGGTCTAATTAAGATACTAATTAAACGATTACAAGTTCAGGGTGCCACACAACAGTTAAGTGTTAATCTTAATTCACATATTTTTTGTTTGTTCGTTTTATTTTGGGTGGGGGTTTTTTGCTTGGTGTGTTTTGGGTTTTTATTTGGTTGGTCTGTTTTGGGTTTGTTGTTGTTGTTATTGATACTGTTGGCCAATTTTGGTTATTGGACTGTTGGGGGTTTTTGTTTGTTTTTTCTTTTTTTGTACAGCTGTTTGTTTCTGTACCACTGTCCTTATTATAAAACAACTCTATACTTTGTGTATACTCAGCATGAAAAAACTTCATTAATATAAAGCTGAGGAAGAAACCAGAAGAACTGGAGGCATTCAAGTAGTTAAGGCCTCAGATGGCCCATGCAAGGATAAAAGCTTTCTCTGACAGTATGATGTTGGGAGATATGAAAGCTGAATGACTTTGTTTATTAAAGATAATGGTAACCAGATCATCACATTAACATGTGGGATTCTACTGCTAAGCAAAAGTCTTGTCACCACATGAAAATTAAATCACTAGTGCTTAAAAGCATCTACTGTCTCTTATCTTAGAATCACAGAATGGTTTGGGTTGGAAGGGACCTTAAAGATCATCTAGTTCCAAC
>NW_010252196.1:12893-15585 GCF_000690775.1 Eurypyga helias | reverse complement strand
ACCCTCTCTGTGAAGAATTTCTTCCTGATATCTAATCTAAATTTCCCTGTTTTCAATTTAAACCAGTTACCCCTTGTCCTGTCACTACAGCCATGGTAAAAAGTCCTCCTCCAACACTCTTGCAGACCACTTCGGGTACTGGAAGGCTGCTATAACGTCTGCCCAGAGCCTTATTTTCTCATCATGTAAATGGCAGGGATTCCATTCAGGATTTTGTGTCTTTTATGAACTGCAGCACATAGCATTTCACCCAGATTTTAAGTATTTGATTTGCACTATGGCTTTAACGTACATCCACATTAATACAGTGTCTAGGATATTGGAGACAAACAAGTGTAACACAGTAAAAACCAATCAAACAAACAAAAAAAGCGCAAACACACAAGAGGAGCCATTATCACTAATATGATAGATAGCCAGTAATTGAGTCTCTGAAGTTAACACAGGGATGATCATGGTATAACTGTAAACAGGTGAGATACTAAGATACTGTTTTCAAGAGAAAGTCCATTGGTTTATGATATTTTATTTCTGACAGTACAGTAGGACTAAAATAACTTTCTATATCCATAAAATTTAAACCACAATTACTCACAAGCATTATATCTAATCTAAGAATTAATTTTTCACAATGCCACAAGAGATCAAACTGACCTGGAGCAATCAAGACCATAAACACAACCAGAAGACAGAGCTTAACGTTATCAATCCAAACAGACTGGTACAGTTCAGAGTTGTCACAAAGGAGCTAGAGGAAGAAAATCAGCTCAGAAGACATCCTAGCATTATTCTATGCATCCTAAGCACAAATTAACATATATAAGAATCTATAAGTTACTTGAGATCTTTCAAATACCAGTTGCTGTTAGTTTCTTCCTTCAGTAAAACACAGTGAATTAAATAATACCCCAAACTTATTAATGGCATGTATTTGATGGCAACAGAAACAGCACCGTTCATTCTGCATATTTCATAGAATCATAAAATGGTTTGGGTTGGAAGAGACCTTAAAGATCATCTAGTTCCAATCCCCCTGCCATGGGCAGGGACACCTTCCACTAGACCAGGTTGCTCAAAGCCTCATCCAGCCTGGCCTTGAACACTTTCAGGGATGGGGCATCCACAGCTTCTCTGGGCAACCTGTTCCAGTGCCTCACCACCCTCTCTGTGAAGAATTTCTTCCTGATATCTAATCTAAATTTCCCTGTTTTCTATTTGTACCTGTTACCCCTTGTCCTGTCACTACAGGCCCTTGTAAAAAGTCCTCTCCCAGCACCCTTGTAGGCCCCCTTCAGATACTGGAAAGCTGCAATGAGGTCTCCTCGGAGCCTCCTCTTCTCCAGGCTGAACAAGCCCAATTCTTGCAGCCTTTCAAGATATTTCTGCATAAATAACCTGTGAATATCCTGCAGCACATTGTCATGCATTTTCTCTTGATCAGTTTAGCAGAAACCATCCTGGAAAAGCAGATCTGAGTGTATTAGTTTAACTAAAAATTTAGAGGAAAAAGCTTTTGTTAACTGTACATAGAAGGCTACAACTGTAAATTTTTTGATTTAATACACATCAATATAGTTGGAAACCTTCAGCACAATTCAGTGGGACTTACTTGCATAGGGATACAAAGGTCAGGAGTTAATAATTAAAAAGACAACAATAAAACCACTGTCCTTAATAACGTGTACAAAGTTTCACCTGATACAATGTTTTTTATAATGCTTTGAAGCAGCTCTATTCTTAATCTTCTACTGCATCATTATGATATAGTCCCTGAGGAAAAGAAGTTTAACCTAATTGTTTTGACTTTCCTGTTTTAGTAATCAATTAAAAAGTTCATTGTTTTCAGAAAACTGTCAAGAGACCTACAGTGAAAAATAATAAAATTTGTATAGTCTAATTAACTAAATTGCAATATTTAATAAACCAAACACCTACCCGTAGTGACAATCAAATATTGTCACTAATCTTGGTCTACAGGGATATATATTTTTCTGCCTTTTTTATAATGGCTTGCAAAAATTCTAATTTTAATGGGATTTATGTAAACACAGAGAACGTGCTCCATATTACATATATTCACACCATATATTCCCACCCTGAGAACAATACTCAGTACTTTTTTTTAAAAAGAAATAAAGTACGTGAACTTATAATGTACAAGGGGAGTCATTACACTCTTAAATCAATCCTTATTAAAGGAATGGATTTTAGATCAGCTGAATAGCTGTCGGAGTAATCACTTGCAGGTCATCTTACTTACAGGTAAGCTTGACCCTGAATCTCAGTGCACAGAGGAGATACGGTTAGCTGAAAGGATGTTTCATTGCTTCTGAGCAAGTACAGTATTGTAATATAACAATAGAAAAAAAAGGTTTGTCCATGTTCTCTCCGACTAAGAAGGCTGAAGATTTTAACCTCAAGTGCTTAAAGTTTTTCATAACTTCAAGAAGCTGACATGTAAATTTTCAGTGTAATTAAATAAGGTTTTCTCCATTACTAATGTGTATTTACGGCCCAAAGTAAGAACCTAAGTCCAGGTTGTAAATTACTTCACATGTTAGATATACCTCTACATTTTATTGCTAGCTCTGTTTTGCTTGCTTTGATAAATTGTTATTCAAAAGCTGCAAAAATGCAAACAGAGATGATTTAACAGATTTTTATGATGCTTTTGTCTATGTTTATTGAGGTA
>NW_010252196.1:0-12869 GCF_000690775.1 Eurypyga helias | reverse complement strand
GCCTCAACTTCTCTTTAAAGCCAAAAGCAAAATAATTCTGTTGCCAAATGTATCTGTAAGTTCTGAAGGAAGAAGTAACTTGCTTGTAAACAGCAAGTTTACACTGTATTCATTATATACTATTCAAAAATGAAAAAACAATCTGGACAGATACCATGTGATGTTCATTTAAACTCTTAATGTCAAAGCCCTCAGTTCTGCCCCTTGCTGTGAATTTTGGAGGCACAGGAATTTGAAACACTGCAGAGTACTCAGCCAATCAAATTCCATTCTAGCAATAGATACCTAAACTGTCAGTGCAACCTTTGTTTCAAATGCATTTATTTGTTCATTAGTGTGAATAAGGTTCAAGGACTGGGAACAACTCATTTTCAGTTCATGCTGGATTTTTGTGAGGAATGTGTTTTTAGATAATACTGACTCCTCCATGTTGCAAATAAATATAATTTGTTCTAAGTATTCATTGAGAAGACTAGGGGCAGAACTTCCATTAAGCAGTATTTTAATATAACTATTGGTGAGGTGAGAAAATTTCTTCAATATTTTATAAGAAACATCTTATCTATCCATCCCTGTAACCAGAGGTATCCTTAGAGAAAAGTATATGATTAAGGAGTTGGGCTTTTTTTTAACCGCAAAAAACCCCACATTCAGTCTCATGCACACAAAATCTCGAATCCCCCTTCTTGAAAATAAAGTATCTCACAAGTTTATGAAGTAAATGGACAAAATCATCTGTCAGTCAGTATTTCCCTCCAACTATTCTATCCTCACTAACACCTGCTCCTTTTTACAGCTTGCTTAGAAAAGCATTCAACTGCTATCAGTAACTGCAAGCTCTGGTACTGACAAATACTATCTATGATCCACTGACTTGCCAGCTCAACATCACTCTGTTTACTGACTCTCCAGTTTTGCCATTCCCTGTAGGGCAATCTCTCTAAAGAGCATCTACTTGATTGATGTATTGAAAGTCAGTTTTTCTGCAGCAGTTCCTGTGTGGACAAACACTGAGAAGTTGCTTATACTGTTCAGAAAAAGAAACAAACATAAATACCCAAGCTAACCCCAAAACAAGGAACTTTCTGAACAAAAGTCTTTAAATATTTATGCTCTAGAGAAACGATAACATGTTGTTTGTTTCCTATGAACACGCTCCAAAAGCAGCATTTACACTCCTCTACAATATAGTGATCACCCAGGGAGCCAATTCTTGTCCCAGAGTCATTGTACTGGATCTGCTTTCTTCAGAGAAAGAAGAATTTGCAACATTCCAGTTTAAAACTAATACAATCCTGACCACTTAGTATAATTCCCCAGATGGATATCTATCTAACTTTTAAACGGTTGTTAAAGTGACTCTTTCAGAGCTGGAGTCATGAAAGCCATAATATCCTAATTTTCTGAAAGCTTTATAGAACCAACATCCCTAGTATAGATGAAGTGTAATGAAGCACTTTTTTTCCCATAGGAAAATCTTCCACTCATATTCTTTGATGCCAGATAACCTTCACATCTGCTATTTCCCTATTGATTGCTACAACTTGGCACTTTTGTAGAGCATCTGATGAGGCAATTCTATTCAATGACACCACTTCCTCTTAGACAAAGAGAGTGCAGTAAAATAGTAGTGTGTTTCCTCTACCTTCAGTGGAAACGCTGTGTGCAAATTATGCAGGCAACATGCATGTGGAGAAGAAGAGCTTTTGTTCCTTTTATAGTGAACCATTGCCTATGTAAAATTATGCAAAGTAGATCTGGGTTTGAATTTTTTAAGCAAATGAGGAGTCATTATGGGTCTCACAAAAAAAAATCCATCTCAAAATACATGGTATTCACTGTGAAAATAAGCTTGAAATTAGCCATCACTTAAAATATGATCCAAACATATATTTACAAATCAGTAATGCACATTAGAGAATATCAGAACAAAGAGTATGTTTGTTTTGCTCTCCCTAAGTACAAGGACATCAAAGATTCTTTTTTCAAGTAAAATGAAATAATTTCTTCTTGACACATATTACACTAATGAAATATTCATTTGAAATTGAAATAGTAAATAATGTCAATTATCTAATTGTCCTCATTTATAATGCTATAGGAATCACCAACATGACAAAAAGAAAAGCACTGCATGTTTAAATTAAAGATCAAATAAAACAGTTTGGTTTCAAACAGACTGAAACTATTAAGCCACTGGTGTTTTATTTGCAGTTTATTTTGGCTTTCCTCTATTTCAAGTCTCTGGAAGTGTAACACTTAACAGTTTTTCTTGGTTTTTTACTTTGTGTGTCCAACCAATAAGCCCAAAAATAAAATTTGCAAATGTGAATTAACAATTCAGAATCTATAAGAAGGTATAGCTTATTCTGGATGCAGGCAAATTTTATTTTTCTGTAAAAAAGCTTTTAGTTTTGCTGTGTCAGCCTACTAGTCTCTCATACACATGCAGAAACCCAAACATGAACAGAAATTGACCAATTGACTATTGACTTGATTAAAGAAACAGAATCAGTAATGGCAGTGTTGTCATCTTCAGGTTTAAAGGTGATTCCATGTTCTAAAATTTTACTATGCCAATTCTTTTGCTTGATTATCCTTGCTATTCTTTTTTAACCCAAGAAAAACAAGCAAACAAACAAGTTTAAACAATTGCCCCTTTCCTCTAAATGCACTGAGTTACTCTGACAGTTGTAAATTAACTGAAATCATAATTATGGAAATCCAAGTATTATCTTAGAGGATGACAATATAAAAATGTTTGGAGCTTGAAGTGGGTTTGGAAATGCTAATCTGTACAAATTCTCACGTTTTCATAATTTCTTGATTAACACCTACTAAGCTTTAATAATTCAATTAACCCTAATTGTTGAACTGTACACTTCAACGTTTCCATGAAAATTCTGGCACAGAATATATCAAGATTACCACATACTTCCAAAAAATGCAAACACATTACTGGTGCACACATCAAAATCCTGTACCTGTGACACTAATTTAATAATAAAGTCTAAAAAAAATTATTTGACCCATACATGTAAAAAAATAACAAGCTATACATCAAATGACACTGCAACATCTGCCCTGCTAGTGGAGGATAAATGTACACAACCTCTAACATGATAAAGCATACAGAGCACATGAGCAAAGCAAAATGATGGATTGTGCTTATTGTTTGTTACTTTTTCTTTTTGAAAGACAGGCCTTTGCAATCACTGGCTTACTTTTAGGAATACTCATTGTGACCACTTCAATCTTTTCCAGTATGATGTTTATAAACACAGACCAGAGTTTTGGCCATAGTCCAACTCAGATTGTAAACCAAAATGTGAACTTTTTATATGATTTGAAAAAGATTTTTCTCTTTGTTTTGTGTGTGAATTTCAGCGCCAACATGTAAGAAGAGAAACTTCACAGCCTTTATAAATAATCTAAAATAAGGCAAATATTCCCAAAGTGCTACTTAAGTCAGTTATGTTTATTATTGAATTAGAATTATTTGTATTAGAATTATAGAATGAATCATAGAATGCTTTGTGTTGGAAGGGACCTTAAAGATCATCTAGTTCCAACCCCCTTGCCATGGGCAGGGACACCTCATAAAATTAATTAATTAACATACCTAGATATTTTTAATCACAGTCTTTCCCTTCAGTCAGACTGCAGTTTATAAATATACGAAAGTTGTCTAGTGCTTAAACAGTGACCATAATTTTTATAAGATTCATCTTACATACTTTTAGTCACCTACACATTAAGCATCTAGACCAAGGTACCAATCTAAGCTTTTGTTGTATTGTCAATGAGAAAAATTCTGTAACTCTGGAGAACATTGTCCCTCTAAGACAGTATGGAATAACTGCTTTCTGCTGCCTTTCAGTTTCTTTCCAGTGCCAATAAAAAACAACTAGATGACTACCTGAAAGAAGAGCATGTATCTACATTTTGGAGTGAGGAGATCCTGCCCTACATGTTTCAAAAACTACATATTTCCTAGTAAAACAAATAATCCTGGCTGTGGTTCTTATTATGACATCATATTAAATCATCTTAATCAACTGTTGAGATTCTTTCTTTATCAATACACCAATTTACAAATCTATTAGTAACTTTGACATTTACCAATATATTGCTAGTACAGTCCTTCTCCATGCATTTCAAGAAACTTCAGGAATACAGTTTATTCCTGATTTTACCCATTATCACTTTAGAAATGCCATGTTTGGTTTTACAATTCTTGTGCCTATAAAAGAATAATAAATAACCTTTGCTACACATTTTAACTATGAAGTGAAACTACATTAATAGTAGATAATATTACTAAAGTGGGGTTTATGTAATGCAATTCATTGTAAGAAAAAATAATATTAAAATTGGAAGGAAAATATATAGTAACAGGAGGCTTTGAATAATCAATATTGTGCAGGTTAAGGATCTTGAATACATTAAATAAAAGTTCAGTTAAAGCATGTATACTGAAAATGCTTAAAAGGCATCCATATCCAATAAAGCTTACATAATTATTACCATAGGTGTATTGCAAAAAAAGATGGTTTAACCAATCTTAACAAACATTCTGTTCAGAGCAATAATAACTGGAGAAGAAATTCATCAGTATAATAAGACTTTAGGTGGTACCCAGTACATTTCTGGTACTGGAAATATTTCTCTACACAAAGCAAGGCTAATGGAGTTGGACAACACCTCAGTAGTATCATATATAAACTGACAAGGCGGAACCAAGAGTTCACCTCTGCTAATGAAGGAGGATTTCAGACTGCTTCAATGGGCAGGAACTCCACAGTGAAGGTTGTTCATATGGCAGGATCTCACAAAAAAATGGTTAAACTAAGAGACAGTTCACTCTGGAGAATTGGTTCTGAATCACATTTCCAGGATGAGTCATAGATCAAATCTGCAAACTTTACATGGCTACTTGGTGATAGATCTATTTGCTTTGAAGAGTAAGATTTTTTTTTTTTTCAGACTCAGATAAAACCGTTCTCAGATATACTCTCAATTTCCTAAACAAACCCTAACCCTGAAAATCTGTCTTTTATACAGAATGCTGTTTGCAGTTGAAGGATTCTCTCTGATTTAGTTCAGTTCCCTTTCTCACCTTGCTCATGATCTAAAGACAGACATAAAGAGAAAAAAGCTGAAAAGAGAAAAAGGAAGTTCTTCCCCTGCCTCCTGGGGGAAAGCAGCAGGAGAAAGTGAGAAAGGTGTTAAGGCTAGATAGCAATTAGGTTATGCATTTCTGAGGAAAAAGTCTTGCAACCAAACCTATGATCAGAACCTAGAGTTCAGTCATTCTCTTATAACTGATTCTGTCACCAGTGCCATTGCAAGCCCCGTAGAGGCCAGAAAGTGAAGATCATCAGGTGAAAGAACGGGAATAAAATGGCTTATCAGTTGAAACAAGACCTACAATGGTACCTAAGGACAACATACATTCTGGAAGTACCATCAATTACATTGCTGCTCCTTTTCTTACCCTCACACCTCCAAATGTCTAAACAACAGAACTCATTTCCCAAAGGGTGTGAATTCCCGGTGGCTTTCACATTTAGCAGGTTGATAGAAGATTGCCCTGTCATGGAAAGGGACACTCTCTGCTCTCCTTACATCAGTTCTAGCATTCTAGTAGCCAGAGCAGCTTTCTTCACAACAGAAAAATAAACATGCAACAACAAAAAAATATTTCTTTTCATGTGTATCAGAAAGCTGGACTAACTCTTGCCACAGACCTATGATATTTAGAGCCAACAGAGCTTGAGGCTGAAGGCAGGAGCAGAGGTGGGACTACTTACAGCTTAGACTGGCTTAAGTTGATTCCAAAGCGAAACAAGGCTATTGAGAGATATGACCAGAAGCTATTGGCAGTAATTAGTAGCGATTAAAATTCATCCAACTTCAAAGGAAAAACACCCAACTTTTCTTGTCTTCAGTGGAATCACTATATATTCTCAAAAACAAGACAGAATGGGTTTCTCTTAACTATTCAAATATCTAGATTATAACATTCCTCTGAATCAGCTACATTTGGTAGAAATTCTTGCTTTTGCTGGTAAAAAATCCTGATGCAATTTAGGATTCAAAGTATCGTAGAATATTTTAGGTTTGAAGGGACCTTAGAGATCATCTAGTTCCAATCCCCCTGTCATGGGCAAGGACACCTTCCACAAGACCATGTGGATATGGTCTGGATAATATTTGTATATCATTAGGCTTGACTTTCTACAGACAAATATATAGTTGATTAGTAATATTTTCCCCCCTCTGTGTTCTGATTTCTTACATCCTGTATATCTATCCAAGAGGCAGTTAGATCTAGCTGTATCTTATCATACCACTGAGAAGGTCCAGCTTTATTCAAACACCATCATGTATCTACAGTATGGACCTTTAATTCATGTACACTAAATATTGCATATTTTTGTCAGAGGCAAATAAAAAATAATGAAAAATAATACCATATAAAACTAATATAATATCTTGCTGGTATGTTCATTTTAGCTTCAGATTATATTCACACTGAGAAATATTTATAGAACAGGAAAGGCAGATGTGACCATAGGTTGCACAGTTTAGCCCACCTGAGAGTCCTGTGGGGAGATCAGCATAAAAATTTTTCCCCTATGAATATTTGGGGTAAGGCACAACAAATGCTGAGCTGTGAAAAATATTAATTGATTCAATGACAAAGACGACTTTTCCTAATGCCAACTTTTTAATTTATTTGAGATGTCTCTTTTCAACTTCCTTTCAAAAGTAACTAGTAAGGACCCAACTAATATGTAAACAATTTAATTCAATATTTTAATTATTGTGAATGACTAATCTTGTTTTCACTGGAAAGTTATGTATATTTCTTTGAGAGAACACAAAAAAACCTTTGTGTGTGTTTCACCAGTTTCTAAGAGCTGTAGACAGGTGTAAATTATACAAATTAAACCTGTGATTTTTTGAGCATCTAATTATTCATGAATACTGCATGTTATCCAGCAGCTTATTAGGAGTGTATAGTATCTGGATATATGGCGTAATGCAGTATAATTCTTTTCAGAAATGAAAAGTGTACTAGTCCTTGTGTTTGTCTTTTTCAGCCAGTACTGTAGGAACAGAGGAAATGGTATAAGGAATGACAAATGGAGAAAAGGAGGGGAAAAGACGGAAATGGACAAAGGCAAGGATGGAAAAGTAGTGGTTTTCTACCACATTCCATCTATTTTTAGTTTCATGCTTAGGGGGAAGGTCAAGACAGCATAAAACCATTTTAGTCACTTTGTCCCAGTGCCTAGAGAGTTGGTTGGAATGAGGCCTTTTATGTGAATTAGTTCTGCTTTCTGCCCTAATTCAAGAGAAAGACAGTCCACCACCAAGAACTTAATGGTACCAAATTTATCTGAATTTCTTCTATTAGAATTCAAATGCACCGCTGCTCTTTCTATAGGGTGTGTTAATGCATCATCTAGCCTATGTACCTCTACCTAGCTTCCTTGATCTTTTAAAGAAATAAATAGAAGTCAGTGAGACAGTAGTGTTTTGAGGTCTCTGGACAAAGCCTATATCTCATTCTCAAAGACTGTGTCATTGCAGGTTCTGTTCTTATAGATGGATGGAGTGACCACAGATCTTGCTTTACAGGTTTGCAAGTGTGCCAGCTTGTTTTGTACATTCAAAGAAGTAGTGGTTAACTGAGTTAACTGGTTCCTGCAAAGAGAGAATAAACATGGGAAAAGGGAAATAATGCATTTCAACTATATGTTTTAAACTTTCTAGCAGATGGGCCTAAACCGTGATGACCAAAAAGAAGAATCAAAAAAAAGGATTACATGGTTTCTATATTAAATTCCCCTCTTAGTCAAAAGCATCACATGTGCTTTATTCATAAAAACATGTCTGTATTTGTTACAGTCAAATCCAGCTTATCCATAAAGTGAAATAATTTTAAAGCAAACTGAATATGTATCTGTGCTATCTGCTACCAATTATTTTTTAAGCATTATCCATATCAACACAGAGGCTGGGACTCAAAAAATTGTTTTCCATTAGTTACTATCAGTCAGCAGATATTTGAGAAGCTCAGAAGTGGTGTTTCTTTCATCTCTGACTTGTAACAATTCCACCAAACAATTGATACACACTGCTAAACTTCATAATGTTTTATTTACAGCATTCAACTAAAGGTTTATGTGTGTATATGCCCATATGCTTGTGTATGCATACTTATTTGTTAAACAGATAAATGTAATATGTCTATTACAATGTTCAAACCCAGATTTGAAAGATCCACTGAAGTTATATTGGTTTTGTGCATGCCAATGCCAGCATCACTAATGACAAATGAATGGCATTCATACCTTTATTCTTGCTCCTATTAATTCACTTATTCACGTGATCTGTCACTTGTACTCCAGCTGTGAACAGTGGGAAAATTCCACTACAACTCTGTCTTTAAGCCTTAAGAGACTATTTCTGAGATTTTGTGATGTATAGGTAGGGCTTCATGCTATTTCCTTTAACAATAGGCTGAGAATTTGAAAGAGGAAGATAGACACTAAGGACTGAATTGTTGCCCACCAAAATTTCCTGAGGGAGGTGTTAACAAAATTACTAGGGTAAAAGTTGGGGTGAGGGAAGATGGCAAGGAGATGGGTGTGTGGAACTGAAAAGGCTCAGCATCATGTATCTTTCTGGACAAAAATTAGTGCAGGATGAAATGGAAGATAGGGTAGAAAAGTAGAGCTGGAGTATAAAAATGAGTTCTGAAGAAGAAAGAAACTAGCAAACGTATAAATGTATAAATAGAATAGTCTATCAGATAATTATAAGGTGTGTGAGTCAGCTTTCCTGAATTAGTCCCCTATCTGCCTTTCACCAAGTGATCTTGAAAACGATGCATTCCCTTTCAGTGCTTCACCTTCCTTATCAGCAAACCAAGGATATAAAATATAGGACTCTCATAGAGAGCTGAGAAGATCTTTAATTCATGATACACAAATAATGACAGTAATCTACTGTTATTAGAGCATGAAAAATTATTTTTTACTATTCGGTAACTGTAACTGGGAAAAGTTTCATTAAGTGTGGTACTGTACAAAAACATAGAAAGAAAAAAAAATCTGACAGTGAAAGGCACAGATATGAAAAATTATGAGAAAAACAAAGGTACACAGCACTTTCACAAAAAAAGCCCAAAAATCTTAAAATCTTAGACCACATGTAAGCATATGTGTGTGAGGATGAACTGTGGTACAAGTGGAAGCAGGGCAGAATTAATATCGATCTTCTGAACTTCCAAACTCATTCAGCAACTAAACAGACACTGGGAGTTGAGAAACAGAGACTGAGAGACTACAGAAATCAGAGGCAATGAAATAGCTGAGCTTTTTTTATTCAAGAACAGCTAGTGTGAGATAAATACCTTTCATTAAAATAATAAATGCTTTTTATTTTATTCAAAACAGAAAGGAAGACAGGCTTGGAAATGGTAAATAGTAACAAAAACAGCCAATAGGAAGGAAAAGACACTCACAAATAAGAAAAATTCCAGTATTTGAGAAACACCAAAACACATATCAGGAGTGGAAACTAAAGGGCTAGCAGCAGATATGACTTAGAATTTACTTTCACATTTCTTTCCTTCTAGGGTAATACTAAGGTTTTCTTTGCTGTTCTAACAAAATGGCCCACCAGAGCCACCATGCCTATAACAGACTTGTAAAACTACTTCCTTTACATCCTCATACTGAATAAACAGATCTGAAGAGGAGAAACCATTGAAAATTTCCTTCTCTTTCTGACTTCTAAGCAGAGTTGTAATGTCATGTTTCTGAGACCACGAGGAGGCGTATGATGATATGGACCTAACAAACCTTTGGAAACAATGTTCTTTTCCACTGAAGCTATTTCACAGGGATGTTTAACTCACAAAGGTAACTTTTTCTCCAAGATTTTAACTTTAGCAGGTTTTACTCTAGCACTTTGTTTCTGTGATTCCCATGTAGGTTCTCCTTCAAGAAAATGCTACTTTGTTTTAGTGCCATATAGCTTTGGCCACATTCCAAAGGTTTTTTAAGAAAGAATTCAATAGACTGCCATGTAGATAATTTATGCAGAAATTACTGTCAGTCTCATTGGCAGCTACAAAGCCTCACTGTGACTGGAACTAATAACTATTACCAAGATATGATCATTTAATTTAACATTAGGAAACCATCTGGTGCCTTCATTGCTTGTTGTAACATAATGCCATGGTTTTACTCAATCCATTCTCATTAAAACAATACAAAGCAGCTAAGGAAAAACATACATGCAGATGATAAATTTGTCCTCTCAATCATCTTTGTGCAACCCTCTCCCAGAGCTCATACTCTCATAGATTTCTGAAGTAGGAGGAGACTAGTAGAATCTAATCAGAGCTCCTGTATAATGAAGGCTATCTATTTCATTAGGTAGCCTCTAAAACAAAAGCACAACATGTTTGGGCTATGCTGTATCTATTTTCCTCACAATAGCTGCTTGTGATGGATGAATCCAGTCCACTCCTCGATAAATTGTACCAGTGGTTAATTATTCTCACTCTTAAAATTGCGCACTTTATTTCTAGTCTGAATTTGCCTAACTTCTGCTTTGAAATACAGTATCTCATTATGCGATTTTCTGCTAGATTAAACAGTCACCTACTGTCAAAAGTCTCATTCCCATTAAGGCATTCACAGACCATGATCGTCACCTCTTAACCTTCTCTTCAGCAGATTAAACAGACCAATCTTCTTTAGTCTCTAACTACAATGCTTACTTCCAGACCTACAGTCATTCTTTCACCTTTAATGAACTCTTTCCAATTTAAAACATATTTTTGAAGTGAGGACATCAGAACAGGACACAACACTTCATTAAGTTTCCCTAATGCTATATAAAAATGCTGTGTTACTTCCTACTTGATATTCACTTGTCTGTATATCAGATAATATAACGTATACTATCTTAAAACTTCCTTTAGTTTACTGATAAAACAAAAATTATTCTGAAAGGAATTTAAAATGTGAATATCTATCCTGAATTTTACACACAATGCAGAAAATGTATGTAATTTTTTTTGTCTTTTCTATGCTATTATTTTCTATTAATATACTTTTCTATGCTATCTGCTGCCAGTGTCAATTCTGTCACTTAAGATATTTTTATGACAGTTTTTGTCTTTCTTTATCAGTTTCCTGTTCTTCAGTGGGTTTTATACTGTTATTTAGTAGCAATGTCTATAAGCTGTTCAACTCTAGTAGTACCTTTTAAGACAATTCCACTTACAGTCTTATTTTAAAATATTTTCTTGCGTTTTCATTTTCTTCATGTAATTGTTTCATTCCTGAAACAATTTGCTTGTGCAAAAAAGAAGTATTTTTTGAAGACACACAAATGAAAATATACTATGTTGACGAGAACTCTATTTTTTTTTTTTTTGATAACTCAATCTCATTAGGTAAAAATACATAATTTTACCATAAAGATTACTGTAACAGATAGACTGTATACAAATGGTTTGGTTTGTCTTTCATGGAATACATATTTAATTAGACTGTACTCCTTATACAGGTAGCTCCAGCTAATAGCATTTACATTAAGCAAAAATTTTCTACCTGGAAGTTGCTTCAGACATGGAATTAATCAAATGAGGTTGCATACTTTCCATTTACTTTTCTTTTTGAACAAGTTTTTCACTGACTGAATTATAAGAACATTTGTTGCTACTTTAATGTTTAAGTTTGGATCCATTTCATTAGGTAAATAATACCAATTAATTTACATAGTACTAGAAAAGATAGAAACATCAGAAAAATATTTGGAATAATTTGATTGCTAGAGGGAGTAGAAGTTCTTAAGTACCAGTACATTTTCATGCACCTACTAACCGTGATTTGTTCACACATGAAGCCCAGAAAATACATTTATTCAACAGTATAAACCTTAATTTGACCTAAAATGCTTTATGTGAAAAAAGAAATCCTGTGTTTTATTCTGAATTCTCTTTTTCATTCATAGTGAAGATAAAGACTTTGTTAGTGTACTAAAAGCAACACCAAATTATGTGACCTGATGCAATAATCCTGTTATGCATAGGTCTAGGTTATTTCAACTGCAAAGAAAAATCTTCTATGCAGTATGTGCAATTGCTATTTCATTAGAAGTAATTCCTTTCTACTTCTTGGATACAATATATTAGATAAAAACTAACATTATCTAGATAAACAGAAACAGAAGAATAGAGAGAGCATAAGTGGAAAATGTGCAGAAAAGAGAGCATAGAAAAAAAACATGTTAGTTGAGAAATAGTCTCCATGCACTTAAAAGCCACACAGATTATGTGCATATAAAAAGGGAAAATGTGAATAAAAGCAAAAATTTAGTGCAGAGAGAAGGAAAACTAAAGGGGAAGTGATGCATCGCAATGAAGAGGTAAAAGTGGCGAGATCTATCTTGCCTGGCAAGATCATGGAGCAGATCCTCCTGGAAAGCATGGTAAAGCAAATGGAGAATGCGGAGGTGATTGGTGACAGCCAACATGGCTTCACCAAGGGCAGATCATACCTGACTAATATGGTGGCCTTCTACGATGGGGTCACGACCTTGGTGGATAGAGGACGGGCAACCAATGTCATCTACCTGGACTTGTGCAAAGCCTTTGGCACTGTCCCGCATGACATCCTTGTCTCCAAACTGGAGAGACATGGATTTGACAGACAGACTGCTCGGTGGATAAAGAACTGGCTGGATGGCCGCACTCAGAGAGTGGTGGTCAACGGCTCAGTGTGTGAGTGGAGACCGGTAATGAGAGGTATTCCTCAGGGGTTGCTGTTGGGACC
>NW_010252195.1:0-40261 GCF_000690775.1 Eurypyga helias | reverse complement strand
CCTGGCTGAATCCAGCACACAGATATTTAAAACCTTAATTGGCTGTTGCCCCCAGAGCAACCTGGTCTTGACAGCCCTGCAAGGGTTTGAACCAGATGGCTGTCACAGTCCCTTCCAAGCTAAACCATTTGATGATTCTATGATAATTACTCGGGTTTTGGTAGCAAACAAGAGATGCTCAGCCTTCAGTCTGATGTTTGTCAGTATGCAACTTTGATCAAAAAAAAAAAACCCAACCCCAACAAAACCAACAACAAACCAAAACACCAAATTTCAGTTCTAGATCCTTTGGAAAACTCAATTTTATTTTCTAGATGAAAAGAAACACAACTCTGTAAAAGGATGGAGTTCAATTGAACTGTTAAAATGTTACTTAAAATGACAGATTTACTTTGTGATTAACAGGTTTTGTTCTACCCAAGATGCCTTCATAAAAGTCTGTCTGGCTACATAACATTTTAGTTAGAAGAAAAAAAGAAAACAACAAAAACTTGCCAACTTGGCATATGTCTAGAAATGAAATTCACCAAAAATAGTATAAAGATCTGTGAAATTGTTGTGAAGAAAATAAATATAGTAACAAGTCTACCTTACATCCTCTTTAATTAAAACTGGCTATTATCTGTGCAAAATACAGTACAAACAACAAAAAATAGAAGACTAAACAAACTTTGCATTTGTAATGTTCTGTTGGGATCACCATATCTAAGCAACTGTCATTTATAAATCAAAATACATTTTGCTGTGTAGGTGTACACTACATCACTAGCTACATATGGTTTCTAACCAATTTGAACCAGCAATGGAAATTTCACTGACAAATACTGAATACTGCAGTTTATAAGCCATCAAAGCTTAGAGCCTCAGCAATTTTTTTTGGTAGTTCAAATTTATCTTCTCCTTGCTTTACATGGGATTGAGCATACAGGGCTGGGCATCGCTAAGACAGGTGTTGTACAAGGGAAAAAAAACTATTACAGATCCCGTAAGAAGAGCCAAGTCATACCAAGTAATTACAGGGCAAAGCATAAAATAAATAATCCTCTGTAACAAAAGCAAGAGCTAACTCACACAGTCTGAACCTAATCCTTTGGTCAGGAAAGCAATCATGAGACTCCTGTAATAATTCATTGCATATTGAAAAAGTAGAGTGCTATCATAAGAGAAAAAAACTCTGAAGCTCATCACAAGAGATGTATGTCTATTTAAACCTCTGCTAAGAGGTATTTGCTTTTAGAAAGTATAACAAACAAGTATTCAGGCAATTCAAGTATCAGATAAGCAAACAGAAGTGCTTAGTCAGATGTATCCTTAATTAATATGTTTATATAAGAACTGAACTGATATAATTAATAACAGAAGCAGAGACCCACAATAGCTGCTGTCTACGTGTAAATAATGTTTTGAGACAAAAGCGGAATACAGTGCTCAATTCTGCAGCTGTTATACTAAACATGCAAAAATTTGAGGTTGGGTTCCCCATTCCCTTCGTGTTTTTGCTGGGTTTGGGGGTTTCACTTTGCCCTTTTTTTTTTTTTAACCTGAAGGACTGACTTGTTTTACAGCATACTCATATTTCTCAAAGCAGCACAGCATCCATTTTGAAACTGCTTCAGGTTGAAATAGAGGACCTTCTAAAAAAAAAACCAAACCCAGAAAAACACACATTATACTACAGCTACATTTCATTACGTATGAGAACAAGAATTTCAAGGATTCCATTAAGTGTGTATCTCATATTATTATTGTAAAGAAATGGCATGGCTTATCTGTGCACTCATTGTTTTTCTGTATACTGAGACAATGGTATATTTTAGCTTATACTGAACAGAATGTAAGACTTTCCAGCTGTGACCTTCATGTTTTCTACCAAGCAAATAATCCAAATCTTATTCTATGATCTCTGTCTGGTGGTAAACTACTTCAAAACAAATCAGAATTCAAACCTGCAAAGCCAGGTTCAACACCAGTTGGCAGCACAGATTCAGGCAATCACATGTCTCTCTGTGCCTCTCCTTTCTCTGTGAGCAAAACCAACATGGACAACGCTTATTTTGCCCTTCACTGGGGCTGTGAGAACCAGTATAAGAAAAGGAAAGTTCCAGCCCTTGGATATCGCTGCAGCATCATTCACAACTCAGAACTGTTAACTCTTATGATTTCATTTATCCATCCAAAATTAGAGATGGAGGTTAAGACGACTTATTTTTTAAACACTGACATTTTTACCTAACCATCTCGCCCTTTTTTAAGCGCCATCTAGTAAAGAATTTCAAAGGGCTCTGCTTCTTTAATGAGGCATTAAAATACAGTCATACGACAAAAAAGCAACTCTACTAAGTCTCTTAAACCCCTGGACTTACATTATCAGCTTTTATGTGCCTGTCAACACTCAACAGTAAGAAGCAATGGTTTGCTCTTTGCCTGGAATTTAAAAGCCTTTCCTGCTGAGAGCTTTAACTCCTTGCAAACTGTCAAAGCTTTGACACTTCAGCAGCAGATAAATCCACGACATGATGCAACGGCCAGGTGTAGTCTCAGTCAGACAGTGGCCACTAATTTACTACTGGCCATTTCATTCACCTTGAAAAGCAATAAACTAGAAATACTGCCTCCCTCCACAACACACACTGCTTGCAGATCTGCCCTTTTAAATAGATGCTAGCTCTGTCAAAGAACCAGGTACAGTTAACTTGTAACTTGAAAGAAATCAAACATTTAAAATTGTAGAGATGTCAACATATGGCTAAAATGCAAAGGCATTTCCAACCCAGAAGCTAAAGAAAAAGTGCAGCATTTTTCAAGAAAAGTAAGTGCAAAGTAATAAATACTGGAATTTCTTTACCCAGAACCTTTCTCTAAATATGCACAGCCTGGACGTGGCATTCAGTGTAAAAGCTCGTTAACACAAAGCCTGCTATTAATTCGTTTTACAAAGGTGCCAAGCTAAGTGCACCTGTGGAAGAGCAAGATCTGGATGATTTGCTTAGTAGAAAACATGAAGTTCACAGCTGGGAAGTCCTATATTCTAAAATATAAAGCTAAAATATTTATACCATTGTCTCAGTGTACAGAAAAACAGTGAGTGCACAGATAAGCCATGCCATTTCTTTACAACAATAAAATGAGATACAGACTTAAAATGGGATCCTTGAGATACTAGGCTTAACAGCAGTAGAGTGAAAAATGATCCTTTCCCTTCTCTTCTGTTCCTTTCACACTGTAATTCCACAGTATACAAAACCCCTATTTAAGTCTCGTAACCTTGATAAGGACTTGATCCCACTCTCATTCAAGTCAGTGGAAAAAGATCTCATAATTAACCTCAAAGATGCATGACTGAGGCACTGAGTGGCAAAGTTACAGGATAGTATTGTAATAATTTATTCCTGAAAATATTAGGGGTTCTTTTTTCATAATATGGGGGGAGAAGGCTTTTTTTCTTATGATAGAAAACAGAAACTAGCTTTGTCTGAAGGTCAAGCACTTCTGCTGAGAACGCACAACACTGAGACAGCTCTCACATCCTCCCCACTCCAGGCATTTGCTGGGGTGGTAGCCACAAGGTACTATACAGAAATTACAAATGCATTTATGCTTTCAAAGGGGGAGATGAAGGAATTAAAACAACTATCTGAGGTTCTGCCAACGTTGGCATGTCTCCTCTTTCAAATACTTTAAACACAGCCTGGCATAGGAGTTTCTCTCATCACTAGAAGGCCTTCAATGGACGTCAAATGCCAAACAAATCTCTTGTCAAACCCCAAGGGAAGCACTTCCCAGCAGGAAAAATACGAACAAGAATGCCAAGAGTTAAAAAGTTAAGTTGAACTGATTCAGCATTTAGATCAAACAACTACAGTTCTTCCTAGATTATTAACGAGCGCTCCAAGCAACTGGGGTCTCTGACGCAGACAAGAACCTGCACATCACAGGCATTCCAGGAACCCTGGTTTGCTTGCGCCAGAACAAAACCTCTGCAAAATATGCGCACCCACCTGATCTAAAAGCATGCCATCTCTCGCTGTCTCTCTGTCCATACCTATGCACAAGACTGTTAGGCACAAAATACTTCCTTCATCAAGGTTATCATCAGCAGAACTTTTTCCTGAAATTCTTTCAAATCTTGTAGCATCTGTAGTAATTTTTTAAAAGCTGTTCTAATAAGTAATATTGCACCCAAAATGCACATCTTCCACAACCTCAACAGACAACCAAAATAATGAAAAACCAGAACAGACACAGGACAGCAAGTCTTCTCACCAGCCGCAACTTCAGATACAGAGTTTTGGAGATGGTAGAAGGAATAGTGATGCTTCATGCAGTGGTAACAGGATCTTGTCAGTTCAAATGGAAAAGGAACAACTTTTTTTCAGCTGAGCATATAACATGTGGGGAACAGTAGCAAAAGGCAAAGGTCATGTGAACCATACGTTACAGAAAGACAAAGAATCAATGTCATCCAGCTTTCTTTTCATTTAAAACTGTTGAACAACCAATTAATAAAACTTGAGACATACGGATAACTGTGTCGAAATGTAGCAGATTAGAAACAGCAATTTTATCCGGTGTAGGTACTTAGGGCAAGAAAAATCCCCCATACTTTCTGAAGTGCAAGCTCCATGCCTGAAGTTTTTCAAAACTGCTAATTTCTGAACCCTTCCAGACAGAATGGCCCTTATCATTACCCAGGTGGCAGATAGTCCTGCAGATAGAAAAAGCTGTTCTATGGTATCTAAAAATAAACACTCCCCATAATCAAGTTTTAAACTGGCCTGAGTATTTCTCATGTTGTCAATGAAAACACCACACCTCTAATGCACAGCTGAATTTTCATGTGTGTGTAATAATGGATTTATTACTGTAAAATCTCACAGAAGAAAGTTTTAAGGCTTAAAAGGAAGCCAGCTTGAAGCATAGCCAATTTAAACAAAAAATAATTCAGGGTAATTTCAGACTCAACATTCACCCCAGACTGCTGGCAACTTTCTTGCGGTTTTACAATCGTTTCCTACAGTCACCTTTCACTGCTGTTCTGAAGACCTGCACAAGCATGTTGGGGAAAAGTGATCAGTTCTCCAGAGAACACCATGAAGATGACCATGACCTGACTTTATACTGTGCACATATAAACAATTAAAAAAAACTCAGCCAAGAAAGTTGCTTGGCACTAGTGTAGTTCCACTACCAATCACTGTTTCCTACAGTAACAGAAGGTGAAATATAGTTTAGCATAAGTAGGGATTTTTAAATTAAGCATGTACATTTAAGAACAATCTTACCAAAAGTAACTTCTCCTTTGCCAGTCTTGTCAAACAGCTGAAAGGCTACTATGAACAATGCATCTGGAGCACACAGGACTGATTCAAATGCCACAAATTCTTGAAAGGATATCAACCTAAGGGATGAAGGAAAAAGCAAGAGCTATGAAACCACTTGCTTGCAGAAAATATAATATAGATTATACAAAAGAAATAAGATCACAACCAAACTGTGTACAGAATGTTATCAATAGGGATTAAAATTTATCTTAAAATGCCCTATCACCAACGCTGTCAGGAGGCCTTTCTATCACTACATGGAAAGGACTTATTTGAACAATGAACTACTCCTTTCAGCAAGTCACAACAGAACATAAAACAAGCTAAGTGCTCAGTGTGGCTACTCACCTTCAGCTTTAATGTCTAACTGAACTGCCTTCTGGGGGAGCCTACCTCCCTCCGCTGGCAAGACAGAGAGCCAATAAAGATGAGTAACTTCCCTCAAGACTCAGGACTTCAGACTTTTGGAAAGCAAATCCATTCAAGACCTAAATGCTGCCACTCACTTCAGAAGGAACCGATAAGAATGTGTTAGCTGTTTGCTAGCAACGTGCTAGTCATCCATCACAGCCCTCTGGTCCTGCGTGTTGAGTCACAAATCTCAGGCAGTAGTCTGAACTTTCTTCCTCAGCCCAAGAGCAGTTTATTCAAATTCATCATTACAGCCAGGTTCCCAATATGTGAGCATAGTAGCAGAGCACAGATAAAAGCAGAGGTGCCCTTCCTTAAGTTAGTTAATAAGTATAAATACATAATTAGACAACTTGGCATTGTTTCCAGCAGTAGATTTGATATAGCACAGACCTTGAGCAGTTATACTTTCTCTGGGTCACACCCAAGAGTTCAAATGGAGATCAAACTCATATTCTTAAAGAAGCAAAGGCCAACCATTCCTCTGGTTTGCTGCTTCTTTAATGTCTGGGTTGTACAGTTTAAAATCATCTTCAAATGTGTGGCTGCAGGGCCCGCTGGCAGACTGGGAGGTTTAAGACTGCCCTCTCTCAAGGCTGCTTTATGTCAGCGTAGCAATTGCGTAGCTTTATCGGGTTCACCTGGCAGTAGCTAGGGAACAAAGATTTATTTCTGAGAAGCACCAAATTCAGTGTAACAAATGTCAAGAAACACACACAGAAACAAATTATTCTTTTTTTAGAAACTAACTGCATCCTTAGGACTTTAACTCAAAATGACACTGCAGCCAATTCAATGAAAACTCCCACTCAGTATGCAATAACAGTGAAGAACGAAGTGTTTGAATAGGTTGGTAAAGACATTCATTCCATCAAGATATGACGACCCATGACTGTACAGCCATTTCCAGTCACCCTGTCTTAAGGGAATTCATTTCAAGTCACACAGAAGCGTGCTTGCTACATGTCAGCAGCCAAATGTCCACAGGGTAAGAGAAGCTGATTTCTGTGAAGAACACGAAAACACAGATGATGGACAAAAGAGGATGTTAAAAAAAAAAAAAGGCATGGCACAGAAAAGGCCAAAAAGCAGTTCTACTTCACCTCCCTCAATTTATGTGCACTAAAGTAAAAGAAAGAATATGTAGATTCAAAAATAGTCTGACAAATAATTAGACCTGGGAACTTTCCACCACAGGTTATTATGTAGTGTGAGAAATAAATAAAAATAAACCTCCTCAGGTGTTCTTAATATTAAACTCACAATTGATGATGCCAGTAAACATGTAAGCATGCCTTAAGCTTTACTGGCAAGGAAGTCAATGACTTGCTATATATGCACAAGTTAGCACATCCAGTCATTTATTTTAAACTCCTTGGGAGCTCTCAGTACTTCCTACTGCTACACAGAATACCCAGATACTCAGTCATCAAATGGAAGAATACTTCCATCTCTCCGAATGCTAAGGAAATTTTAAAAAATGCAACATTTCCTTCAATTTCAAAGCAATATATCTCAACCTACTTAGTTTTGCATTTATGCATATTTCTTGTTACTATGTGACTTACAGGTTATAAAAGCTCATTATTATCCATTATTATTGGTTACATACCTGCCAACAGCAAACAGATACAAAGCACCGAATTCTTCTGTCCCAAAGCTTACAAAGCCCACACACAGAAAGAACAAAACAGCAGGCAACAAGACTCTAGAATAGGACTGTTTAGAATTAAAAACGTAAAATATCTGCCAACATCATGTTGATAAAGCTGCTTTCTGTGTGAAACAACAACCAGCATTATGTCCTTACCAACAAATCCCAACACTTACAGTGATGACAGCACAGGAAAGAAATAAAGCACCTATCTCAACAGAATCCTAGCACCACGCTAAGAATATATTCTATGTTAATAGGCCTGGATTTGCTTAAACCTCCGTGTATTAACACTTCTACAATATTTTATATCGGTAGAAGCATTCTTTGTCAGTACTAGCAAGGAATAAACCCCACTAATAAGTCAGAGAGAGATGCTTAAAATAATCCCATATCCATTTTTAAAAACAATTATTCATAGTACTAGGAAGATTAAAAGTGTACAAATTGTGTGGTTCTAGCCAGACTATTAAAGAAGAGACATTAATATCTGCTGTGCCAGCTGAATTCAAATTAACCCAATTTTTACATGTTAATTAAACCAGCTATTTTCTTCTTATTGTATTTTTGCTCCCTAAGTAGACTAGCCTGCTAGTGATTCCCAACAGATCTATTCTAACAACAATGACGTATTCATTTACTTCTATTATGACCACACAATACAGTAACTGAGCAGTAATTTTTCACAGTCAATTACACATGCGATTCTTAATGCTTAAAGATGCTGAAATAATGTGTACTACATAGCCATATGCTCACTTCTCTATACTGCACAAGGGCAGTTGCCTGGGTAACACATTTTCCCTCCGGTTTAACATCACCCTTTTGAGCTTAGCATAACCCTTCACTGAATATCATTAGGTGTCATTAAACAGCACATATTAACATGGACTTCAATATACTACTTAAGAGTTATTTTATCTAACTAAACAAGTGCTCGTTTATGTCACAAAAGCAGAGAAAAGCCTAGTGATTTTAACAACGCAAAGAGAGAAAGCTGAAGTGTTTACAAAATCTTACGTCGGTCTTGAAGGTATCCTACCCAAGTGGTCAAAGCCTTCCCTCACCTTCACATCCTCGTTAACACTGCACAACTTATTCAGGAAGATTGAAAACCCGGTATTCTAGAACATCTACACATAAGAGCTACAGCCTAAGCACAACTGGGTATGGTGCAGTAAGACCACTATTTACGACTCTCTCCTTTCTTCCATGCTGCTTCCTTTGGTGCTCACATCCATGGTATCTGGGCACCACGTAGACATGTTACATCCCCACCACAGAAAGTCCCCCTGTAGCCGCGCAAAGAAAAAAGCCATTACCCACTGTAATAACTCATACAAATGCCATGATAAAGAGGTTTCTTCAGAAATCAATGCCTATGTTTTTACTGCATCAGCAATTTAAACATGATAACATAATGGGACACAAATTGAAGCTACATCTATTATTTTATGCTGCAACCTAGGTAAACTAAGTATAGTGTAAATTGGTGCATTAGAGGATAAATTTATATCCAATAATGAAAGAAACTGCTGGCATTTCCAAGTGTTATTTTTGAATAGTTTGTCCTTTCTAAAAATAAAGCATACAGTATTTCTCAGTAAAGTGTTAGTTACTACAGTCCAAACAGTGATGTGCAGTAAACACTTATTTTGTTAGACAGATGTTTAGAAGTACAACAAAAGACAGAAAAACAGTATGTTACAGCAGGCAGGATGAAAAATGCCTGGCCTGTTGCTGATAGGCCTTGAGAAAACCACTCTGCTTTGGGGAGGAGTTTCTGAACCAGCTGAAGCCAAATGAAGCTCTTTTTTTTTTTTTTTCCCCCAATTAAAATTAGGCATGAGAAGCTTGAGGCCAGGAAGCAATCAAGGTTCTTAAGTCCATTTCATACAAACTACAGCGATGCAATATAACACTTCTAAAAAAATCTGTTATTACCGATTAACTACTTTGAAAGGCTTCTCTGGCCATCAGCAAGGAAAGCATTTACTATTCTTAAAGGACACCTTGAAAAGATGCCTCTGTAAGAGGACAAAGGAAAGCCTACCTCCAAATAACCCTATGCCCTGACTTAAGTTGGAGGCAAAACCTTGCTCCCATAGCAACAGATTTTCACTGTACATCAGAGCTTGCCCTAAGAGGTCTCCACCACCAGCAACTCCTGTAAATACCCTCAAATCATTCATCCCTGGCAATGTAGGAATTGTGCTAAAGCTACAAGAGAGATTTTGTCCACAACCACCAAAGTAAGGTTGTACGTAAGACCTACTGTTCTTTACACTTCACACTCAGGACTTCAGTTCAGTTGTAAGCAACTCTTTGTCCATCTACTTGTTCTGCTGATGAGTCAGAAGCCTTTGTGCTGTTTGTCTTTCATCTGTGACCTGCCCATTTTTTAATTTCTCATTAATTACACTTGGTACCTATACCTGCTTCTCACCAAAATCAGGAGTTAAAAACCGTTTTACAAAGTGCTAGGAACAACCCTGGTGATTCTGGGATCAGACCCTTTTGGTGAACAATGGTCATGCTCACCAGTCATGAAGAACAGACACTTCCTCAGAGCAAAACTGGGATCGAAGACAGTGGGTAAATGCTTCTAGAAATACCCTAGCAGTATTTTCAGAACGACACTAATCTAAGACACTAACGCTATAAGAAAATTAAGATTGCTCTTGCAAGCTACCTTCTATTTTATACTAGAAATAAAGCTGAATTATTGAACAGACTCTTGTGCCTGAACACGTGTAAGTCTCTAAACACTGACCAGCCTATTAAAAATGAACACTAACAAAAGTGCTTTTGTACTTCACTTCACCAGACTGCCAAGCTGGAAAGAATTCAATAGAAGACAACCAGTAGGTCTTATTGCCATCCCTAGGAGATTTCATTCCAGGAACCAAAAAGCAAGTGACCCTTTCTTCAGATGATCACTCTTCGAATTACTTTATACGCGACTAGAACAAGGTACAAAGGCCTGGCCATGTGGCAAATAATGCTACAACGTCAGGTTAGAGAGTTAAACGCTACTTACTTTTTCAACTTCCCCTGTTCTTTCACATACTGGTATAGCAACAAACCAAGACAGCCTGAACTTGAGAAGAGACTCTCCAAGACAAGTAAGGAACATGCAGTCCCCTGTCACCACAGAGTCTGGACTGCAGAAACAGTCCTTACCCAGGGCAGAAAGTGGCTATTAGAAGCCTCAATACTACTTCACAGAAATCCTGCAAGATCACACCATATTATGAAATCCCAACTTGTCAACAAGTTCACAGAGGCTATAGTTTTACACTTTGCTCTTCCTGACACCAGATCTTGCTTGTGAGGGAGATCCAAATCACAAGGTATGGATTATACTCTCAATCTTCTTATTACAAAATGGATTTGAAGCTGTGCAATTTGGAAAATGCCATTTGTGCAGGCATCAAACCAAGGGAAGAAATCTGAGAAATGTTTAATGTTTCAGTCAAACGCCATCTGAAGCCACCACTTACTTGCTGCCATCATGCCACTGTTACCAATATAACCTTTTAGAGAATTCTTCTACCAGGGATAACAATCATCACATTAACTTGTCTGCAAGGTTTCAGGTGTTCAGCTGCCAGATACATGGAGCTGGCTGAGCAGAAGAGAGCACAGAAACTACTGCAAAAGTTGTCAGTTATGCATGCGCCTGTTCCCTAGGAAGCCTGCATTCTCTAGTCAGGCTTTATTTATCTCACATTTTACTTTCTGCAGCCACTGATATGAGTCATGCCTGAAGTTTTCTGGTTTCTAAAAATGCCACAACTACAGACTTCGAGTCCACAGTTAATTATTCTAAAGTTTCTCTAAAGATACTTTAAAGGCAGGGTTCAAAAAATGCATTCATATGGGTGAAGAGACAGCTTGCCTGGGCAAGTACCAAAAGCAAAAGCTAGGATTTCTTTAAAGAAGCGGAAGGAAGATGGAGGGGTAGCTAATCTTGCCTATTGGCAAAGTCAGCCTTTCAAATGCAAACCATGTGCAACAAACTTCACTGCTGTCTTCCCAAGATTGAAAAGTGGCTCCCTAAATACCTTAGTTGCTACTCCCTCTTAAGGAAAAAAACAGTGGCAAAAACCTTTAACAGTGCTACTGCAAAACAAAGCAGGGGCACTTTTTTCTACGATCTCTTCCTACACCATCTGAAGTTATTTTGGATTGTTATTTGAATGTGTTTGTGACAATTACATAAAGTAAACAGAGACAGAAAGACTCAAGGAAGGAAGGAAAGAGGGAGTTAGGGGAGCCAGCCAACAAACATGAAAGTTTCAATGAATTAAAAATACATAGTAAACAGAAAATGGTTTGCTCAGCTAAATGGTACGTGCAGCCCAAAACATTGTTTCAACAGTATCCACTGAAAAGAAGCTGTATTCCTTTATGTATCTGCAGGCAAAAAAAAAAAAGAGGCAAAACACAAAAACAAACTCCACCACCCTTTGAGGATCAGACTGTTTTGGAAGAATGGTTTTGTATTATTTAAATGAACAACATAAAAAGAAGAAAGCAACACAAAAAAAACCCACTTACCCATCTTTCGTCTGATCCACCACACCTGCAAGGAGCTGTACGGTGTTTGCATTAGGCAAGCCATCTCCAATGATCTTTAGGTACCGTGTGACAAAATCATTTGGTGACATGAAGAATTCGCCATTCTTCTCCACACTTGCATACTGTTAAATGAATACAATACTTAGTGCCTCAAATAATACTTCTCCAGGTACTTCTTACAGCTATCCATAGTGTCCAAAAACGAACAGGCTAACATTACAGCAGATGAGACAGTTCTGCTCTGAAGAACCTACACCCAGCAGGAGAAAGTATGGAGTTGCTCAAGCAGCTGAAGGCTTGGCTTCCCTGCCAGAAGAGTGACAGGTATCCAATTATTTGTTTGTCATGTCAATAATTTCTCCATGGTAGTCTAGAAAGAGTTAATACTCCAGTACCAAATGATATTTTGAAGTTGAACAAGAAGCACGCATGTACACATGTATGTGGCACCTCTGGCCCACTGGAACTATAACAACACAATAGCACAGTGCAGCCTACTTTATTATTTGAAATTACTCCTATTTCAGTTATTTGAAATAACTCTTTGAAATTACTCCTTTACTCCCTTAAACTTCTAGGTTTACACCTGTGAAATGACTTTACAGTGCCAGCAGAATAGATGATCCCACAGGAGTGTCCACCTGGGGGTGCTGCTCTGGAAAAATTGCACTGCATCACCTTCAGCCACAGCTGGTCTATAAGTAAAGGAGAACCTACAGGTATTCCTGCTTGGCTGAACTGCTGAAAGAAGGGCACAGAATAAGCATTTCCAGAAAAATGCAGGAGAAGGCCAAGAACTTGGACACTTCAGCATGCTGCAGAAACAAGAAACGGGGTCCGAGACCTTACCAAACGTCACCAACATATGTTACTCCTGCTTTATACCATCACTGGCATACTACTCCACAAACAGCACTCAACAGACGCAAGCATATTTGTTCCCAAGGGAAGCCTCCAGTAACATGTTACATATCAAGCAAAAGGAACATTAAAATATTTTTAAGATAATACATAATTGCCTCTGTTACCACCCTCACCCTGATTCCTCAGTTATCCCTCAAATTTTAAAGTCCTTGTTTGATGTGGAAAGATAAACTTGAAATCAATCTTTTAAAAATGTTTTTCAGTGAAAGAAAATGGATAAGGACAACAATTAAAAGGAAAATAAATCCCAGGCAGCATTTCCTGAACCATGTGTTAGATTTAAGGGAAACAGGTCTGTCTCGGGATACGAAATGTGCACTGAGAACAGGAAAGCAACTGTTGATTTCTTATTCTTTTTAAAGTTAAGGTAGGGTGATAAACCATTGTTGAAGCTCCCCACAGAGCATTATCCACACACTAAAGGAATAAATAAATTAGATGTCTATTGATATTTTGTCGCATACTTCAAAGATCCATGTTTTGGTTTACACCGCTAGGGCTCTGCTAGGGGAAAGAAACTGCCAGGTTTCATTTCACAGAGCCACACTAGTGTCTGCAGAGTACCGTTATACCTGCTGCAGGCATACTACTGTCAGAAAAATGCCAAAGTGTAGCAGTAAATAGATTATTTTATTCTAGTGTTATATAAATACAGTCTTCAGGTACAGCAATATCTTCAAGAAACAAGGCTTCATAGAAGCAAGCCTGAACAAAACAAAACTTGCTTTGGCATCTATGTATTGGCTAGCATTTAAGGATTCGTGTTTCAATAGACAATGGTCGTAACACAAGCTTTCGAGTTGATACACTGCATGGAATTTTCAATTGTACACTTTTATAAGAACTAGCAGATCAATTGATTTCAATGTAATCATTTGCAGGAAGACAGAATCTTTCAGAATCCCAGCCTCAAAAACTTTTAACACAGCTGCTATTGAGAAACAAATCAAATAAGACAGACAGCCTATGCTTCTGTATTTCATTTTTTTCTTCCAGGCTAACCCCCTGCTAGGGCACTCAATAACAGAAAACAGCACAAGGTTTCAGTGTCCCCCTGTTTCTTGTCACTGTGATTTACTCAAGTGTATTTGAAATCCAATCACGTACTGTATACTACATATAGAAAATGACCTTGGAAAATGTCAGCTCGATCACTTTGACTAAAATCTAATCTCTTAGGGGTTATGGTAGAAGACTTAGAAAAAGTAGAGTTACTCTTGGAAATTATCATAACAAAAAGAGAAAAACATCAATTCTATTGGTTTTGGAGGAGAGACATTTAAAAAATGGTTCTTTACAATTGTATTTTTCCCCACTTTGGCAATTATACCCACAGAGAATTTGATATTATACAATAGTACTTAATGGCTTTTTGGTAACTTATTTCCATACATTTTTAGATAGTCAGGTATTAACCAATTCAACCCCATTTTAAGTAAGATTTGCAAACATTTTATTGGGGGTTTGATGTATTAAAAATGCTGAAAGTTGACTGTAATCAACCGTATTTAAACTGATAGCTTCTATTCACAGTGGCGACCATTCCTACCTAGGAGTCATATTTTTCAGTTCTTAATTGAAGTTCAAAGAATGGCTGTCAAGTTAATTTTTAAGTGAAGCTCCTACAATCTGCAGAAGCAACTGTATTGGCCTCACCACTTAAAATCATCTGAAGCAGCTTAATTAACACTCTGGCCATCGCTTATCTGTAGAGCACAAAACAACATACCACGTTCATTCATCATTTTTCTCTCTCAGTAGTAAGCAGCGTGACAATTTCTGTACTACACTGAACAAAATGTTCAGCTCACATTTCATTCCTCTGTTTACTGAGGCCTCTTATTTAAGTGGAAATGGAAGCAGAAAAGGATGAAAAAGGAGCTGGAGGTGGTAGTTAGTATGCTCAACCATGACCCATTCAATCCACCCAAACTGGAAGCTGAGGGAGCTACAGTCTTTGGAAACGCACAAGCTAAGTGCCCACAGGAAGGCAGGAAACAACTTTCACACTATTCTCAGCAAACCAACCCACCCCCTTCATGACAACTGAGTGCTGCCTCATATTGCAGGGCGGACCCAAGCTTCTCTCAACCATATCTATTCCCTTCCTCAATGATACCATCCTCTTGGGTCAGCGGTCTACTCCCTGTCTGCCTTTTCTGCTGCCTTGCTCCTGCTCTTCAAACATTTGCCTCTGAAAACCCAATTATCTCATTCTTTCTCAAGAGTCTTTTTGCTCTCCTGACAGATACAAGTTCCAGGACTTAGTAAGTTAAATCCTGGCTTTCACAATCGAAAATCTGATTTGAGAGCTATAAATACTGACAGTATATGATAAAACTATAAATACTGGCAGTATACATAGTGACACCTACACATACTGTTAATAATAGCTCACAAGGGATAATGGAAAACATGCCAAGAAGTGCACGGAGAGTGGGCATGACGCTGGAGAGGGGGAAGGTGGAGGGAAGAACTTAGAGGGCTATGAGCTCTCTTAGGAACTCAACCCCTTAATAGAAATAATTCAAATACAACAGCTCCCTATAGCGCTGCAGGACCTACCTCACATATATTCTCCAGACCCACCAATTTATGTACTTCTTTTTCACACCTGACCACCAAACTAATATAGAGTTTAATACTAACAAATCTTAAGAAGTCTAGGAACATTTATTTGAATTTAGGAAATGGGTCAAAGAAAGCCATATTCTAGCAAAACACTAAAGCACACTTCTCTCAAGGACACAAGCAAGCACACAAGCCGTTTCATTACTCGCGTACTGCTCCAGTAGGCCAACGCAGAACACATTTTGAATTAAATGACACATTCACAAGGTGGTCTTCCCAACACTTCTACAGATTAAAGAAGCAGAGATAACCCTGAAGGAAGGAAGCAAGCAAGGATGGGAGAAGAAAGTTTACCAAATGGTCTAAAATCAAGGTGTCTACACGAACATTTTACCATGTGTAAGAACAGTATTGAAACTCCCACCCCATTCTCTGAACAATGTGGGTTTTTTCTAAGATAGTAATACTTCTTCTGAGTCAATACAATAATCACTCAGGAATGTATCTGACTTCTTGGTGAGCATTGTTCAATTCTGATAATGGTATTTAAGTCTAACATGGTAATAATACAGTGAATGATTAATGGTTGGAAAAACTATCAAGAGTTGTATGCTGCAATAAAGGAGTACAAGATATGAAAAATTTAAGCAGAAAGGGTAAAATATTTACTTTATACATACCTTCAAAAATATTGTTTTCAACTCAGCTGGATCAGCTCTCTTGGTTAGAGCCACCTACAAGTAAATACAATTACATTAATACGCATAATTTATACAAAAGATGTCAAAGTGTCATTTAAAAGGAAGAAATCAAACAACAGAACAAGTGATGAAAATAAATGTTCACCTTAGATAAACGAGGTACTGCTTTAGCTGCCCATGCCTATTTTACTCATTGCACATTTACACTGTTATTCATCATTTTCGTTGTAACTGCTTCCTTATGCAACCCTGCAATTCTTAAACAAGCACACATTAACAAGTCAAAAAGATATTCAACTATCAAATCTTTTCAACATACCTCTCTGCTGGGATTTGGCATTATAACATCTCTACCATATAGATTTTTTTACTTCCAGCATCTTATATCTAAGGATTTCTAGGTACCATGCAGCCCCCAACTGATAGATGACAAGAATAAAATAGCTTTACAAACTCGTCCAAGAAAGCAATGCCCTAAGAGGCTGAATTCCAATGTAGTTACTTGGTTTATTGGTACTTCTACCTCCTACTTCCAACATTTTAAACTATTTAAACTTACAGTGTTGAACTTTTTGACAAGATAAATTCAGAAAGCACAGTAATCAGATCTTTGCGCAGCTCAGACAACTAGTCAGTTACAACTGAAATCTGTTACAGTTATCACCACAAACCCAAAATAATTAGGAAGGTCTTTTTTTCCAAAACACCGACTTACACGTATTTTATATCCACTATGGAGTAAGCCCATCAGCATTTTCCTCGTTGACATACGGTGCCATTCATTTGCTGCTTTTGGCAGAAAGTGGATTCACCCCCTCAGTCTGCACCAGCTATAGTTTCCCATTCTTTCTTCAGGATACTCTGCTAAAGTCTTGCTTGCCAACATAACAACCATCATCTGGTAAGTCAATTCAGCACATCAATCTATTTCTAATTAAAAATTCCTTTGCAAGCATTTTCAAAGAACTGGATTTTCAAAGAACTTGTGAAAACATCTGTAATGAGGAATAAACATCCAAAGGGCAGGATGTAAAATCTTACACTAAGAATTAAATATCAGAAATTTGATGACTACCTACTGTTTTGACTCTCCAGAGCAATGGAGAGCCAACGTGACTGAAACTGCATTTCTAGTAGCACACTAGACTACTGCAGAAAATGGTAGAGCCTGTGTAAGTCTGTACAACAGCATTACATCCTCACACGTACATTTAATGAAGAATCTTTAGTAAGTTTTTTCTCACGAGACATTTTAAAAAAAGAAAGACAAAGAAAACCCACACAAAAAAATACCAAGATATTTTAAGAAAAGTGTATTAATAAGGTTTCTTATAGAATTTTACAAGTTTTTTTAAAAGGGAAAAATCCACACCTGAAGTTATGCTAGGACTCAACTGACAGAGTCCACAGCTGGAGTCCCAGTTCTGCGCTTGCACAGAAATCCGTGTGGAGGCAGTTGCAAAAAATCAAAGCATAATTGTGAAGCTGGGAATCTAAAAATGTGTATTTTCTAAAGTACCAGCTGTCTTAAATGTAATCACTGTGTACTAAGCAGAGATTTACTTTAACCCCATTTGTAAAAATCTGGTACTCCAGAGCAATTGGGAACTTTGCGGAAAGAAAAACAGCTCCAACAATTCTATACTGCTGCAATGCACAATCTTGCCGCTATACTGGCAAACAAAAGCCACTTCAAACCCCTAGAGACACTAAAAATAAATCAGTATCACACTTAATCTGCCTTGAAGTTTAAATTTTGCTCTGTCCCAGAAATCTAAGCCTAAAGAAACCAGGGATGAAAAGAACAAAGGGAAAGGATACATGGTGATAGCTAACTTACATTTTCCTTGGTTTTACTGACATGAACCATCTTGGGAAATTTGGGAGACAAAATATGCTCACAGCCCAGCTGCCATTTTCCAGACCCCTTTTGATTATGGGGGGATTTTAGGGATTTTTTTTTTTAAGAGCAAGTTTATTTTAAACCATAGATATACTGAAAGACTGGCTGAAGCTGACCAGGCCAATGAATTCATAGAGGCACTGCAGCCCAGCAGCCCAAGCAGAAGCTGTAGACCACAGTTTCCCTCTATTTCCTGCAGTCGACTTCCACATTCTTCTACTTCCCAGCAAATAGGAGAGAAAAGGGATGGGTTTGTCCATGTGCCACCCATCATTCTCCATACTGAAAGGTCTAATTGATCCCAAGCAAGGAAAAGAGCCTCTTATTACGTCACATTACATTACAGCCCCAGGAGGACTGATGCTACTGCAGCCATATCAGCGCGAAGAGTAGTTAATTCAGCCTTTCATCCATCCCCAGCTGTGGGAAAAGCTGGAGCTGCACACACGGGGTACAGGAACTGATCCCGATGACAGGCATTACTAGCAGATTTCCCTTCTGGAAAAGGTCAAAATACCACTTTCAGTACCATTATGAAAATTGTTCCCAGTTACGTTAGCAGCTGAAGGTGGGCTAAGTAACCTGACGCCAACAAAACTGCAAGCCAACAGGTAGCATGCCTGATGGAAAGGGACCCACAGACACAAGCTGCTTCTCCTTCAGGCAACTCAGGTGGCATTTACTGACTTTCACATAACTGGACTTGGGTGATGTGTGTTGTTACTGGGAAGACGTCTCCATTTCACTTCATCTTCTCTCCATAAAGACAAAAAGCAGCCTGCTATGAGCCAGCTATGAGCTGCTAGGCATGACCTCGTTCTAGTTGCATGTGGAGGCACTTGATAGAACACATCTGAGGGAAATGATGTTTGTTACTGCTCTAAATGTTGCTTGTTACCGCCATTTACAAAGAGATGCTTTGTAACAGAGACACTTCAAAAACAAAAACACAGTAACTTTTAAGTATGGTTCAGCGAAGAAAGCTCTCCAACAAACATTTACTTTAAAAAAACCAATATCCTAAAGTAGATACTTTAAAGTTTTCACCAACATACTACATGGATATGTGCAATATACTGTGTATGAAGAACAGCCAGCACAGGCAATGCAAGAACGGAATTTAAAAATGCCAAATCCCTCACAATAGCAATGACATTCAGCAAAGGGAGACAACAGGGTGCACAGAAGAGAGGGAAAGCTCTGTAAGTGGGGGACAGTAACACATGGGTTGATTTGCATGCTGGAGCTGTTCATATCCTTAGAATCCTTTGCGCCTTGATCTTAATTTCAGCCCATTTTCTCCAGCAGACCTCTTTTCTCCTTGTTGACTTATGCTCAGTTTACACTGACATGGATTTTCAGTCGGATTTCCACCCTCAACAACAAATGCAGACCCTTCCCAGAAAATCCTAACTGTACAACAATGCAAGAAAACAGAATACACTTGGAGTCAAAGAAAATTATATTATGTTTCAAAGCAACCCTATTAATATATTTGTCATACAGAAGGCATAAGTTGTCAGATGTTATGCGATATCAAGGGATACAAAAGGACTAATAAAGTAGTGAGTGTGCGCCTCCCAGTAAAAAACAACAACATGGGAGAGCAAATCAGAAAAAAGGACAGAAGGAAAATCAGAATTAACGCCAATACAGCATTAACCTAATGGCAAATATGTCTGACCTTCGTACCTTTATGGTAAAAATCACTTTAGTAGCCAACATTTGGATCGAGTAGAAAGGTGATGGGCATCCAGAAACACCTGGGAATTGCTCCAATATTCCAGAAAGCTTACTGGGAGAACAGCAAGTTATAGCCAAAGATAAAGAGATAAACATCTCTAATACTGTTTCATCCTCATGGTTTAACCTGAATACAGCTGAGGAAGTTGATTGAGGTAAAGATGACCCCTCTACCTCAGTATCTTACAAAATGCTGACACCGACCTGGTAAAACACTGGAGAGCAGCCCTTCTCCAAGCAGGGAACTGGAGCTGTGGCAGGGTTGCCTTGCTGCCGGGCACTGGTGAACTCAGTCTGTTTAACTCTAGAGAATACCAGCTACAGGCACATACATGAACAAAAGATGTTTGATGAAAGGCCTAACAGGGGATCACAAGTTCTAGTAGCTTCCTGTTGAAATTAGGATTATTTTTTTAAAGTTCTTCTGTTCTTAAACACATCTAAAGAACGCAATGTATTTGGCACCACTAAAAGACCTCAAATCCAGATTGAAACCTCATGTCTTCTAGAGGTGTTCTTTAGTTTCATCGTAAATTATTGAGTCCACCTGTAAGATTCAAACACATGTGGCCCAGTTTATGTAAAAGGTCAGACTAGATCATTGCAATGTTTCCTTCTGGCTAAAAGCATACATATACACTCAAAATGTGTAACTCCAAAGGAGATCAAAACAGGGTTTGACCTTACATTCTTGTTTAAATGAGTGACTGGAATATCGGAAACCAGTTAAAGCACAGTTATTGGCCAAGTTTGAATTCAGACCAGAAATCTATTAATACTGTGTAAGTATTATGCTAAAACAACACTTCAGTGTGTATTTTAATACAACTAACTTGTTTATATAGATGAGAATCACCCTTCTCCATATTTACACTAATACTACCACAAACAGACAATCATCTAACCTAGCAGCTCCCCTTGGTCACCCTCCATCATCAGGCACAGCATCATAAGCTACAATTAATTGTTCTGCATCAACACCTTCCCAGGGCACGCCTCCTGTTTCAGCTGCCCCAATAACCATTTTTCCTTAGCGCAACATGCTTAAGCATATTCTCACCTAAACAAAAGGACTGCTGTTCTTCTGAGCACCTGCATCCAAGTAAAAGAACTTGACTGTGATCTGCAATGGAAAGCAAACTATGCAGAACTCATCATCCTGAGGAAGTCCGCAAGCAAGATGAGGACCAGCTCACTAAACAGGGAACCAGACAACGAAGGAGAGCTGACACAGAATGCAGATCAAAAAGACCTTCCTGCCAGACCTCCCTAACCGTAAGCAAAGAGTTTCTAGGAAAATATAATCAGATAGCATTTAGCATACCTGCTGTACTGGGGTTGTGTGGCGGGGTAGTTGCAGAGGGGCCACAGGGGTGGCTCCTGTGAGCAGCTGCTGGAACCTTCCCTGGCTTCAATTTGGACCCACCTCTGGCCACTGCTGAGCCAGTCAGGGACAGTGACAGCACCTCTGGGATCACATATTTAAGAGGGAGAAAAAAAAAAACCAAACCTGCTGGGGAACCTGCAGCAGGGAAAGGAGTGAGATGTGGGAGAGACAACCAGACAGACACCCAGGTCAGTGCAGAAAGGTGGGAGGAGGTGGCCAGAGCAGAGGTTCCCCTGCAGCCCATGGTGAGAGGGCAGGCTGTGCCCTGCAGCCATGGAGGGTCACGGGGGGGCAGAGACCCACCTGCAGCCCTAGGAGGACCCCATGTCGGAGCAGGTGGATGCCTGAAGAAGACCATGACTCCATGTGAAGGCCACACTGGAGCAGGCTGCTCCTGAAGCACTTCACTGCATGGAAGGGCCCACGCTGGAGCAGTTCATGAAGAAAACTGCAGCCTGTGGGAAGGACTCATGTTGGAGAAGTTGGTGGAGGACTGCCTCCCATGAGGTGGACCCCACTCTGGAGCAGGGGCAGATTGTGAGGAGTCCTCCCCCTGTGCTGCTCGAGAGGAAGAGGTAGAGAAATTAGGAACGAAGTTGAGCCCAGGAAGAAAGAAGGGGGGTGGGGGGGTAGGTGGTTTTAAGATATTGGTTTTACTTCTCATTATCCTACTCTGCTTTGATTGGTAACACATTAAATTAATTATTTTCCCCAAGTCATGTCTGTTTTGCCCGTGACCATAATGGTGAGTGATCTCTCCATGTCCTTGTCTCGACCCATGAGCCTTTCTTTATATTTTCTCCTCCCTATCCCACCAGGGGAGGAGTGAGCAAGTGACTGCATGATGCTGAGTTCCTGGGTGGGCCTAAACCACAACAACTACCCAAGGGCTTAGGGTAAGAAACACTGTAAGAGAAGATGATAGCAGAGTCAGTTATGAGAAAAAAACATTTCCAAAAGCAGTTCTCATCCTCAGAGACACTTGCAAAAGTATTACCCTACACTAAGCAGTAGTTACTGCATTCTTTGTCTAACAACAACTAGCTAAGCTAAGAAAAAGAAGTGTTATTAACACTAATCAACAAAGGCTTCCCAGAACATACAGGCTGATTTAGTATGCAGAGCCACAGAATAAACACTACTGAAACTAGACAGTTGTGCTGAGCCTACCCCCCATCACGGTGAAGCAGAATAAAATTCGCTAGCTGACAGAAACAGAAAATCTCAAGCAAAACTATTTGCATCCATCTTCACTCTGTCACAATTACAAATCTCCGGGCAATTCCCAGTCTGGATTCTGCACCATGGTAACTGTAAGCCTCACTTCCCCCAAGTGCATCAAAGCTAACAGACCTACTTTATTAGGCAATTACCTGCTAGCTTTGATCCTCCTTTCAATGTCCCAAAGCAAATGCAGCTGGCTTGTTCATAAGTTGGTTCTCACTCAAGGAGGTTCCCAATAAACCATAATATTTTTGCACGTAAACTGACTGGGGACCAACACACAGTTATCAGTTTCATACACACAGGAAAATGCTTGTCCAGTTTGTCCAATGCTTACAAGTAGGTATAGAAACAAAGGTGGGAGTAGTGTAACTCTTAAGGAAAACTGAAAAACTGATACAAGAATTTCCAAGAATAGCTAATTAATGTTACGTAAAAACATACTTAGACCGTGCATTTCTACAGTTTTCCTACTTAAAGACCTGGAAAAGAGACGGACCATGAAACTAGCCCAATACTAAGGTAAAAATAGCTAGGCATTATCATTGCTCAGCAAAACTGTTTAACAAAAGCACAAAGCATCATACTGCAACCAATACTATCCACTCTGAACTTTAAGCACGTATCAGAGGATGCAGTTAGGAAGAAACTGGACTATTAGTTCGTAGTCAGCCTCCGGACTAGGACGAGGATGCAATTGCTGTCACTCCTACAACCAAACATGATGCACTACACTACAGCTAGAAACTGAAGCTGAATCTGAAACAACTCTTTGGGACAGAAATTCCTCTTTTACTTTTCATGCTGCTATCGGAAAAAGCTCAGCTCTCCAATCACTTTCTCTACCTATCTATCTAAGCGCTACAGTACTCTGACAGCATCAGTCCATTTTCTTCCTCAAAGCAGTATTCCCTATTGTTGCATTGCTCCTTTACAACACATTTTTACTCAAGATGATCTTCAGGACTGTGATCCAAAGATACACAAGCAAGCCACTTTGCTATGGCCATTATGTAATATTAACATATCTCCATGTATCTCAGCAAACCAGAGCTCACCACTCACTTGAAGAAATGCAGTAATTATAAGTAAGATGTATTAGGGGTTCCTCAATTAAAAGGTTTATTTCCAAATGAGCTACTTAAGAGAACGGAAGAAGCAAAGGATAGGAAAATTCTCCAGTGTAACAGCAAGATCAAAAGCAGTTCCTGGAGGAAGAAGATGATTGGATACCTGCTATCACTCAAAAATTGTCAAGGAGAAGTGGCAGACTATTAGGGGAGCATGAATGAATGGCACACAATGTTCTTAGCATAAAATATGCATCTGGACCAGGGTTAAGCAATGGGTAAGCCACAATTAAGACAGAGGGCCATTTAACACCATGGTTCTCACAAGGTGGCACCTTCAAGAAGCATCATCTCACAGCTACGCAGAGTACCAGTAAGCTCTGGGAGAGCCATCACTGATTGCAACAAATCACTAACAAGCCTCTCCAAGGTCCACGTGCTCATGTTACTCGAGGTTCCCAAGAGCTCACAGCTCAACAGAGACAATCACTTCTGGTTTCACCTGCCTCCTAGCTCTAGCCCCTAACACCCAAAGCTCACTCTGCCCCTGGCATGGCACAAAACAGATTTACAACCTAAATGATCAGACACTTCTACCAAGATGAGTTGCAAACCAAAGATTCAAAATAACAGATATGATGCTGCCTCACCAGGAAACTTCTTGAGTGTCCTGCAATGTGCCTGAGACCATGCAGTGCACACAGCGACCTGAAGTGTCCTGTGCTCTATCTGCTACCTTCCTAAATTACAGAACCAAGACAGAAAACAATGGCAGGAATAGACATCTTGGACAGCGTTACAAAAGGTTTCTCCGTGGTTTTCTCTCCCACAAGTCAACGCAAGGGAAGGTATACTGTGGCCCAAGGTCCCAGTGAGCGAGCAGGATCGTTGCAGCAATAAATAAAAAACTGCTGGAACAGTGTCATACAGGGGTATTGTAACAGAATGATTTGCTCTTAGATAACTACTAATTCTGTGATGAGGGGAAAAAATATGATATGGATGTGCAATCAGTGCCTGTAAACTTGTGGAAAGGTCTGTCTCAAGTTGTTGCTAGAGTAACTGTTGTTATTTGTGACTGCATGCTAGAGAATGAGCAAGTAAAAGAAATGTGCTGCAGAAAAGTTCCTATACATTGCATGTCTTGACTAATAATTGTGTGACAGGAATTATGTTGGAATAACTGACAGGTAAATGTATTTTGTTTCAGTGTTGTGTTTTCTTCTTTGAACACATAAGTTCACTTTTCAAGATCCTATTTATAATCAAATCCATCTATTCAGCTCTATTCAAAATGCTACACCTCAGCAGCTCAGAGAACTAGGAAGGGTGTGGGAGTGGGCATGAATCCATATGTGTGCATGGATCCAATTCTACAACCTTAAAAAGAACAAAAGACAACGGTACAATGAAAACAGCATCACACTCAAAGCAAACTTATAAAGGCTATAAATGATTAGACTCAAAGAAAATCTTAAGTCCTGCGGTCAGGAAGCCTTCCTTATAGCTAACAAAAAGAAAAGCAGCATTCCAACATGTACTTGGGCAAATAATAACACCGTGCTACTTGAAACAACATGAAAAAGAACCCCATCATAGGTCCTTTTTTCCTTTTCTTATTTGTCTGTACAGTGCTCAGCACATGAAGCGCATGACCCATGCTCTGAGACAGCTGAAAGACACAGGAACTACCTACCTTTTCCAGATAAACATACCTTTCAACCTCTGACAGTGGAAGACCTGGGCTTTCAAATAACAAAGTATCTCTCTCCCCCTTAAAGATTTTTACCTGTTATCTCAAAATACCTATGCCAAAACACGAGTTTGCAAACACGGTCTCTTTTGCCTGCAAAGCACAGTGTCACCATTTGTCCAACCCTCATCATATGGGTTTCAGTTTGAAATTATTAGATATCTTGCTGAAGAGAGGGCAGTTACAAAGTAAAGGCAGTTTAACATTTTCTTTTACATTTTTTGTGTTCAGTATTAACAACAAACAAATGCTTGGTGCTTAAATATTAGCAGATTACACAGCTGCCACAGACCACTGTAGGCGTGTGACCTTCATTCTTGCTAAGGACCTGAACAGAAAGTTGAAGCTATCAAAGAGGGTACTTGGAAATAATTTGCAGTTTCACGTGAGAATATCAAATAATCCAGCGAAGATATCAATCGTTTGTATAAGGCAGTGACTGTAACACTAACACTATGCTACTGGTATTGGCTGACAATGTAGTTCCCTTTTTGTCATCAGCTGTCAAAAATGCAATAAGATTCCAAGAATTTCTTTTTGACCAGTCGATCAAGCCCTTTGAAATGTAAAAAATTAATGCACTGCCTCATAAAAACGTTGGGCAACAAATCAGTGGTTTCTCCTCACAGCTTTCACAACCTGTGCCAGCCCAGGTAGTCTTCCAACAGTGAAAAGCCAGGAGACCTCACGCTAGTTTTCTTTACATATCCCTTTGTCTAACCAAACTGTAGGTCACACACCACACAAATTACCCCCAGGTTTTCAAAGTCACAAAGGAATTGTAGACACATATTCTGTTTAAAACTCCCCAAAACCAATGAAGGAAGGTAGCGTATTTGACAGTCTTTCTGTGCATATTTTGCTAACTCCTTCCATCATTTTCGAAAGTTCAGTGCCCTCTTCCCCTCCCCCCCCACCCATCCACAGGGAAAAGGGAAAAAGCTGGTTTGCTATCTCTAACTTGTCAGTGGCACACAGAATAAGGAACTGTTAAGTGTTATTTTAATTATACAGTATTTGGGTTGAATATTTACACATTTGAGAATTAAGTATTCTGATTTGGGCTATTCTCACAACTGAGATACTAAATCTACAGGTTCCATGGAATGGAACACCAAAAGCAAACTCCAAGAGGTTTACAGTCACTATAATTTTCCTTACTGAGAGAATAAAAGAAAAGCCCAAAACTTCTCTAGTACAATGTTCACAATGCAGAAAAGACTGAACCCACTGCTTCACACCAGTCAGCCTTGAAAGAAAAGGAACTTTATTTGGGCAGGTGAACAGGAGTGAAAGCAATTGTACAAAGTTTGTTGTTGCCATGTTTTTCTTCCTTTTGAACAGCATCAACATGGGACTAATTCATGATCTTTACAAAGTAGTTTCCAGTTAGACTGACACACAATGGCAAGCAGCGTTAGACAGGTGAAGTGACAGGAAGGAGGAAGGCTGACTTGATGTCAGTGACAAAAACTATTTTAATGGAAATGTGAAATTATTAAAAAATTTCTTCCCCTAAACACGTGAAGATTTCTCTAGTCAGATTCAGACTACACAATGGGCTGAGAGCAGGAATCAGCCAGACACTGTATTTTTACATACCACGTTCTTTTCTAATGGCTTTTCATACTCAGTGCCTCACTTAAAGGTTTCTTCTGCCAAAGATCTGTTAAATCACTGATGTTGCATCAAAAAGTAGTTGTCAAACACGATAAAGGCCTACAATAATAAAACACCTGACCAAGAGGTTTTAGTAGCCAAGGATCCAGGGATGAGGGGAAATAGGTCATATTTCCAAGGCACAGGAAGATGACAATAATAACAAACAGCCTGCTGTTTATTCAGTAATACTTATTTTCAGACCTCTTTTCTTCTATCCTAAAACCAGTCCTATGTACCAGGTCATGCGATAGACGGATGTGACAGGAAAGTCACGCAACAAAAGATAGATGATAATGCTTGACTGCTACTGCAGAACGTACCGTTCAATTAAGTCCTGTGAGTAGGGAGCCTTGCACCCTGCTGCTGATACAGGACAACATCCCAGTCTCTCTCCCACACCATAACACCACACACCAGACCAGAGACTTGACTAAGAAGCTGTAGCAGGCACCTGACATAAAAGAACTGCAGAAAAAACACAGAGCAACACCACAAACAGGCAAAAGTAGGAAGAAGCATTAAGGCAGGAGATGTCAGTGTAGGAAACCATGTGTGCACACATTTGAACACAGACCTCCAAAGCAAAGTTGCGTGCACGGATGTAGAATCTTTATGTCATGATCCTGCTGATGGTCTTTTATGTTTTGGAGATGTTACCTGCATTTTGATTAATGCCTATCAGTCTTTGATGAAAGATGTAGTCAGATGCCGCTCAAGCAACTCCAACAATGAATAATTTGCTCTAATTTATTCCTTAAAAACTACTCTAATTTACTACTTTAGATGAAGCAGGCACATTTGCTAACTTCCCAGAATTAAACATCCATTGACTGAGACAAAAGCCCAAAACCCTGGATAAGCGACAGTTCCATTGGCTGAGACAGTTTAGGGAAGTTGGGATAAGAATTGGCAATTTAAATGCGAAGACAATTAGAATTTCTTCCTCCTGCTTGCTGAATGACTGGCATTTGGCTTGGGATCATCATTGTGAAAGCATCCTCCCCTGTTGACTAAGTGCACTTTTAGGCTGTACGCAAACACTGTCTGGAAGAAGGCAGAAAAATGTATGTCCTTCTATGACTTCATATTCTGAAATCTACAGACATTTTTTTCTATTACACAACATCAGAAAGAAAAACAGAGAGTGGCAGTTGTTCACTCATCTCCTTGCAATGACAGCACTTAAAAAAGACTCCAACCTGCCCAAGGAACCTTCTTTGAACTTTCCATTTCCTAGTAAGTTTAAACTTATCCTCTCAGATAGAAATGAAGCTCAGTTCCAGGAAAGAACGTTTTTAAATCTTCAGTGAATAAAGATCAGGTAGTATTCACCTATAGAAAGTGAAATATGTGAAAAGATAAATATAAAATCGTGCATGAAGCTGGAAAAATCTGTGGTCAATGGCATTTTACACAACCACCTGAATTCCAGTAAATCAATTCAGTTACAAAAGAAGTACCAACCAGATTACAGAGTCACAAATGGAGAGAGAGAAAGCATAAACTTTACTGGGGAAATAACACATGAAATTCAAACACATCAAATCACTGTTCTCATCCTTTTCCTAAAGTTTTCGATTTAAGAAAAATTTTTTCAACCATATCAGAAATATTCAGACTTTGATCCCCTATGCTTCCTTCCCTGTGCAGATCCACAACTGCTATGTCTTAAATTTGATCAACAGCCAAGGTCTTAATACTCCAGAACACTAATTACGTAAAGGCATCTGAAGGGGCTGGGGGAAGTCTGCTTCTACCTGTTTCTACAGTTGGCTAATAACTATGGTCATCTAGCTGCATAACACCTCCTTCCGTATCCTAGCTTTGGAATTAAGGTTGCTCTCTGCAATTCGCCAGTTGCTCTAATCACAAAAATCATAGTTGTAAAAAGCACGACAGATGCCCATAATTGCAAAAATAGCCTTTAAAAGCCATGAAATTTTTATACTGATGAGAATTTTTTAAAAACTAGACTTTAAGAATTTAAGGGTATATTATCTTCACATGGGATTGATTTATGGTGGTACCAGAAGATTGGAAATAATTAAAGACTACTGCTAATACCCTTCAAGTAAAACTATTTTCTTAATGTTTTTGTTTTGAACAGAAGACATAATCAAGTTCCTGCTATATAATTTGTGGCTGATCTCAATATAATTTAACAATACTTCTACAGATAACTACAACTCTAGGATTATCATTGCTGGCTTATCAAAACTTTGACCTTAGCAGGTGAATTTAATTCTGTATTCTGGGAGCTTTTAGAAAATAAGATATGCTGGTCAAAAAGCATTTAATGTGCTTTGAAAAGGTCGGTTTCTAAAAGACTCTTCCCCAATTTACAACATACCATTAACCATCTACCTCCCTGATCAGTCTGCTTTGCTGTCAGATGTTCCTGTCCCAGATACCTAAGAGGTGCTGTCCCATTCACTGCAATCACAGCCACTAAAATATTAACAGTAAGAATGCCAAATATGTGGAAAGACTAAGGAAACAAGACAGGCTCATAAGAAAATTTGCAACATCTACTGAAAACAAAAGGCTATTTGGACGCTGCTTGACTGAGAGCTTGGGTGAGAACCAAAAGTGTCTCACCTTCCCAGCTTGCACAGCAAATATTGTGGTGTAACTACGACCTACTTAAAAACCAAATGAAGCTCCAACTGATGGCAAGCCCTAGATGCTCCAAAAAGCCTACATCTAAATTCAGTAAAGTCAACTGATGGTGCTTCAGAAGGAACACAAACTGTCAGGTGTAAGAAGGGCTGCTGCAGGGAGAAGAACACTATCCCACGGACAGGAGATAAGGAAAGTAAGGAAAGTATGTCACCGAAGAATGGAATCACAGAGTAACTAAAGCAATTGCAAGTTGCAGTAGTACTACTTATTACAATAAATTCAGATTGGATATGTTTTCCAAATATGGTATCTGAGTTAAAAAAACCCACAGTGACAAGTCCCATAAAGGTCCCAAGCGGCTGTTTCCCGAGGAATATAAACCACCCTTTAGCTCTGGTCCAAAGATGTCACCGAAGAATGGAATCACAGAGTAACTAAAGCAATTGCAAGTTGCAGTAGTACTACTTATTACAATAAATTCAGATTGGATATGTTTTCCAAATATGGTATCTGAGTTAAAAAAACCCACAGTGACAAGTCCCATAAAGGTCCCAAGCGGCTGTTTCCCGAGGAATATAAACCACCCTTTAGCTCTGGTCCAAAGCCTTTGAGATCCTGCTGAAGGGATGAGCAAAGCACCAACATTATTGATGCTAGCATGGGCTGTAGGGAGCAAGACTGAGGTGATGTGGAGGTCACAGTCATAAAGGCAACAGTAACCAATAACACAAACACATGAAACCTCTTTGTATCTAGATTTTTCCATTTTGACCTTTGTACATTTTGGTATGGACAATTCATAAAACAGCACAGCGCTTAACAATTCACATCTGTATCAATAATTCAAAAGACTATCAAGGTAAGAAAAAACTATAAGGATTATTGCATTGTATGCAAGGTTCCATCATCTTGACCACTAAGGTTAGGATTTCACCCGCTGCCTGACTCCTAACAAGCTAAGACTGCAGTTGTCTTCTGTGTGTGGTGTTGAGCTAGAACTGACCTGCACTGTTACAAAACCATACAGGGACCAGCCTAATTAAGGCAAATATAACATAAACTTGCCTAAACCAAGTTCTACAGCCAAGTCAGTTCACTTTTAAACACATAAATAGGCCTATCACAGACACGTGTTTTCAAAAACAAAAACAACACAACACTAAACCATCTGGAAGTGCCGTTTGATTTTTTTATTTCACATCAGATTTTTCCTTTTAAAAATGCTCTTATCAGTCCAGTTACTGGACTACATAAAGAAAATGGGACAAGAGACTTTCAAACAGTTTAGCATAAACAGTTAAGAGGAAAAGAATGCCTAATTTTTCTTGGTGTTTTAGTTCCATTTTTTACTTTCCCTCTTCTCAACTCTTTAAACTGACTGCTGTCCACTGGCATTTAATAACTAATAGGTACATTAGTTGACCAATTCTATGACAGTATCCCAATTTTGCCTATGCAAAACATGTTACATCCCTATGGCTACGTTCTTGCACCTTGCCTCTCACATTTAGGGAAAAAGCCCTAGTACCTCCATGGTTATCCCATCACGAGCCAAGTAGGAAGGGTTGTCCACGAACAAACCACCTGATCCACAGAAAACAGCATAGACTAAATTTTGGTAAAAAACAATTCCTTCAAATTTCTCTGCTGAGCAGTGGAAAATGCAAAACATCTACAGTGCAAGGCAGTACATAGCTCTGTGGTGGTCAATAAGACAATCCTTCACAGGTTTCCAGCTTAAGGTATTGCTATGAGCAGTGCTACATTACAGCATGCCAGCCACATGACTGTGTTGCCTTGCTGAGAAGCATATTAGGGAACTGATCTGATTCAAAGCAAACAAAAACAAGTTCTTTTTTTTTAAAAAAAAAAAACCAGTGATACTTTTTGCCATGTCACTCATTTAATTCACCCCACCACCATTACGTTACTCTAATACTGAATGTTTAGTATTATCCAAGCTGAATCACAGCTTCAGAGTTACCATGGACTTTTAAAAAAGTAGTGACCCGGTGGTTCAGGAAACAAACATGTACCTCTCTACACCAACTCAACCAACAGAACAGCTACACGAGTTCAGTCCTGGCACCAGAGCAGAGAGACAATCAGCCAGTATCAGGAAGGCAAAACAAACAAAGAACTAGTCCCAGAGGCCTGGCCAAGGACTCCAAGAAAGAACCATTAAACTTCGAAAACTACAGAAGTAGTGACTATCCTAAGATTTTAAAATTATTTTTAAAATGTTTGGCTGCCTGGGCACACGTCTGCCAACCTCAGTGCACTCTCTACAAATAAAACATGTGACTGTATTTGCAAACTCCACTTTGCTCAGCCTCTAAGGGTCAAATCCATTAGCATGCTTCACTACCTCCGTCACAGCATGATGCAAAACCCAATCCATCCATGAGCAGAAAGGCACATGCAATTTAAGATTATTAGGATTCCAGAAGTTCCACCAAGGTGCACATCCAGAACCGTCGCTGCCCTAGCTGAGCACGTACAGACATTTCAGACACACTGAGCAGGCCTTGCTGCTCCAGCCCCGCAACCACGGGTTCAACACGTCTGATGTGCGCTGGCAGAACGGTGTTAAGCATCAAGCACAGCAAGCCTCCGAAACCATGGCAGGTGGAGACGTCATTCATGCAAAATGCACAAACTCTGCTAGCAGCAGAGAATCCAAATCTCCCCCCTCCCAGCTGGGTGCCCTAATTGCTACCGACTGACCTGGGTTCTGGCCCATGTCCCTGTCCGCCCAGTCCCTGTGTTGCTAACTACGCAGCGTCCCTGCCTGAAATGGAAATAGTAGCCTTGCTGTTTGAAGATCCTTCTGGGACCTCCCTACCTTTTCATTTCGCGCTGGCTGATATAGATGCTCCCTAGTCAGCATGCTGGTTGTTGCAGTATCTGTTCCTGGACAGCTCACACAGGTTTCCTAATTCTACTTCCAAAGCCAAATGGCTAAAAGTTAAGCATGGAGATGTTGATGTCATCATTCTTAGCCTAAATTCCAGGCTCCAGTTTTCACACAGAATCACAGAATCATTTAGGTTGGAAAATACCTTTAAGATCATCAAGTCCAACCATTAACCCAGCACTGCCAAGTCCCACAAAACCATGTCCCTGAGCACCACACAGAATCATAGAATTGCCTAGACTAGAAAAGACCTGTAAGATCATCTAGTCCAACCATTAACCTAACACTCACAAGTCCCTCACTAAACCACGTCCCTAAGCACTACATCCACACAACTTTTAAAAACCTCCAGGGATGGGGACTCCACCACTACCCTAGGGAGCTTGTTCCAGTGCCTAATTCTAATATCCAATCTAACCTTCCCTTGGCACAACTTGAAAACACTTTGTCTTGTTCTATCACTTGTTACTTGGTTGTACAGGCCGAACCCCACCTCTCTACAACCTCCTTTCAGGTAGATGTAGATAGTGATAAAGTCTCCCCTCAGCCTCCCCTTCTCCAGACTAAACAACCACAGTTCCCTGAGCTGCTCCTCAGAGGACTTGTGCTCCAAACCCCTCCCCAGCTTCGCTGCCCTTCTCTGGACATGCTCCAGCAACAAAGTGTCCCTCTTGTGGGGAGGGGCCCAAAACCGAACACAGTACTCAAGATGCAGCCTTACCAGTGCCAGGTACAGGGGTACAATCACTTCCCTGGTCCTGCTGGCTACACTCTTCCTGATACAGGCCAGGATGCCATCGGCCTTCTTGACCAACCAGGCACACTGCTGGCTCATGTTCAGCTGGCTATCAATCAACACCCACAGGTTCCTCTCCGCTGAACAACTTTCCAGACACTCCTCCCCAAGCCTGTGGTGTTGCTGTGGATCTTTGTGGCATCTTCATGTCTTTTACATACCTCCAGGGATGGTGTCTCAACTACCTCCCTGGGCAGCCTGTTCCAATGGCTGACAACCCTTTCAGTGAAGAATTTTTTCCTAATATTCAATCTAAACTTCTGGTGCAACTTGAGGCCATTTCCTCTTGTCCCATTGCTTGTTACTTGGGAAACAAGACCAACACCCACCTCACTACAACCTCCTTTCAGGTAGTTGTAGACAGCGATAAGGTCTCCACTCAGCCTCCTTTTCTGCAGACTATAAACAACCTCAGCTCCCTCAGCTGCTCCTCCTAAGACTTGTGCTGTACACTCTTCACCAGCTTCACCACCTCTCTAGACCTTTCACATGGCCAAGAGTAAGTCAGTGAGTAAGACAGATCTTCCAGGAGACCCAAAGAGTGAGTTTGCTGATCAGCACAGAAACGGTTCTTGCAGGATGCCTAGGCATGCAAGACATCAGAAGCATATGAATCCAGCAGCTGAGGTTAGGCATCTCACAAGTATCCTACAAGAGGAGTTTGATCAGGTCTGCAACAAGCTCTATTCCTTCTGTTTCTCCTCTAAATGTATGTAGTCTGGTGTACATGCATTCACTTCTCCACTCTCTCTCAAATGTTTCTTTTTTTTCCCCCTCTTTAGAGAAAAAGAAAAATTCCAACAACCCACCCTTTGTGCAATTTCATCCTTTAACACACTGAATTTTGTGCAGGCCAAGTAACATTTTTGGAAAAGAATATAATTGCAATTGCACGTTTCTAAAGTATTGTAAATAGCATGAAATTATTTTAAAATGTTATGAAAAATGCATTTGCAGTATTCCTTTAAGTGTTTTAACAAAGCTTCAGTTGAAATTGCTTTATTTCAAAGCAATCGAAGATAGAGTATTTTTATATGGACCTCTTATCTCCCTGCAAATGACTGAGACACGGATACTTTCCAGAAAGAGAATGCACCAGAAAATATGCAACCTTACATTTTACTAGCCATAGTTATCTAGCACCATAAAACATCAGCTGCTCTGTTTCTGAAGACTGTGTCGTAGCTGAAGCAAAACAGTATGACGAGCAGTCACAGTAGTGCCCAGAGGCCTAATGCAAGTTTAGGTTTGGCACCATACAAACAGACAGGCTCCATTCAGCATAGTCAAGCCATTCTATAGCCAAAGTGACAGCAATTCCACAGATCAAAAGCAAAAATGAAGCTAAAATTAAGCAGCACATTCATGCCATCTTCCAGGAAATACGGTATCACATACCTCCTTGTCATACTCCTTGGACAACATAGATAAATAAAATAGATATTGGCCTAAACAAGCTGGTCAAAAGACACATTGTTACCATTCAAGGCTGTAAGCTTGTCTACATTACAGGGTCAGGAGGAGCACCTTTAACATATAGTTTAAATCACACTTTGAAGAGCTTCTCTAACCTCCTGGGTTAAAGCTGCATAGAAAGAGGAATTAATTTTCCGATGTGATAACTTTAACTACTTTTCAGTACACATCACAACAGACCAGAAGCACATAACTGGATGCACACATAACTGTTGGGTCCAGCAATGCTCTCCCAGAGCTATACATGAAGTAAGGTCACCCTGCATTTGCTCTTACAGGGACACCATAATGGAAAAGGGCAAGTTTCAAAAACTTGTTAAAACCACTGGCAGTTGCAATGTGTGATCCCATCAGTACCTCTCTAACAAATTAAAGACATAAATCGACCTCTTTCACCATCTCTTCTCACCCCCACCTTGCTCTGATACAGAAAGTGGAGGACATAGTACAAAGAAACAGATAAACTCAACTAAGACAAAAAAGCCAGTGTAATAAAGCTCCTTTTCAGGGTAACTCGACGTTCAGTGCAGAAGAGAGCTGTATGGAGTTTTTGCATAAGAGAGTTGCTCCACCAGTGCCTTCCCTGGGATTATTCTTGCCAGTGGTCCCCATAATTCGCTGTGCACTTTGTAGGATTAGGACTCCAGCAGTCCCCCTAAGGGTAAACACCATGAGCAAAGACTTGTGCGGTGAAAGAAACCAAATGAAAATAAGCACATAAACCATGGCGGGGAAGACAGTGAAGGGGAGTGAATGATTTGCTTTCTCCTCTGTTTCAGTCGCAGATATCACGCATGTTACACTGCACTTGGAAAAGGTTTGAAGGTACCAGCACTCATACAAATTCAGTGGCCCTTTATCAGGCAAATTCTGGTCTCTTACGAAGTCAAGATGCAGTAATAAGACATACGCACATCAGTATACGTGTTTTTTCTGAGGGGGGACGTGGAAAGTAGAGTCTCACGATGCATACAGTGTTTAAGGATTTACACGCTTACATGCAGTTCCAAAATGTAACTACACAGCAGCAAGCACCACTGGACCTGTACAGACTTCCCATGTGGATCTTACATGGTGCTATCACATCCAAAAAAATTACCACAGTGCCATGAAGTGTCATGACACTATTATGTCTACAGTACATGAACTCAGTGATGCTTCAGGGAAAGACAGATTCATCTCTCCTCACTCACTAAGCACTTTCCCCCACAATTTTGATCGCACTGAATGGCTGGAGATTGTCGGTAAGGGACTCCACTCCTTTTCTGGACACAACAGACCATCGCGACACCGGCATCCCTCACCTGTTCCTTTCTGAGGGCCCATCAAATCCATATGCAATGACATGCCATTCTTCTCCTCCATTTGCCGGAGGAAGGGAAGAATGGCATTATCAAAGGCAAGGAGGGTGAATGCAGCCTGTTCCCAGGCACATCCCACCCTACTGCTAGCACAGGGGAGAGCAGTATGGGAGGACTGAACGAAGGCACAATGGAGCTGTATGATGCACAATGGGACATGCTGGGTACGCATGACAGCAAAATAATCGAGGTGGCATGGTTGCACCAACATCTAATAGTTTCGGCATTGTCTGGAATTGCATTCACTTAGAATTGCATTGCCATGGTGTTTGTATTTCTACCATCGCTTACCAGACCTCATTCATTCACATCACCAGTGCTGGCACTGGATCATTTCTGCACACAAAAAGGCCCATACAGCCACGGCCAGCAGCATCAATCCTTCACAGAACTCCAATTAATTCAGTCAAGGTGATGCATCTTGCAGGACTGGGGTGTTCAGTGGGAAATGTCTGACTATATTAACACCAAGACATACAAGGAGTCCGTGATGGGGGCTAACTATTTTTAATAGGACAATGTTTAGGGTTTTAAAGGTAAATATGGCAGTAACTGGAAAGAACATGTAACTCCACTGATACAGCTTCCACAGTAAATAGGTCCATAAAAACACAAGCAAAAAGAGAATTAAAAAATGGTTAAATGTATGAAAACTGCATAACAAATTTTCTTTCCCTTGCATTAGAAACATCCCAAATATTGCCTTGTACGTAAAGTCTCTCTGCGTTACCTTATTGAGCTAATTCTGACAGTCAGGCACTTGCTTTTCAAAACTTAGCACATGCATTTAAATTTAAGCATGCAAGCAGTCCCACTAGGTACTGATGAAAGGTTCATGCCTTCACTTCAACAGACATTTTACAATTAGTTTTTTTAGCATGTGGTATTTGTGTTCACTTTGTTCATAAGACAGTAATTTTAAAATAACATATACATCCTGGGTAACAGAGGCAACTGATAGGTGCCCAATGGATACAAATTCACACGTGTACAAAAAAAACAATTACATTTAAAAACAGAGATATACCACAGTATTTTTAAAAACACCTCCTGTATCAGTACTGTGCAGTTCTAGATAAGTATCAAAATTTATCCATAGCAGAGATGACATTTAATGGTGTACAAGTGCTTCCATGCAAAGTCCACTGTTTTTATAGTTTCTAAGCTTTAATTTATCCACAGAAATTATTCGTTTGGAATTTTCATTAATGCAATTTTTAACTGTTTTGAAGGTACCTTAGTGGTTATGAAACACAAAGTTTTAAAATATTATATATACTAGTTCCCATTACAAATATCTGTTTCTGACCTTAAGCTGAACAAAGTAGCACAGTGACAACAGCAAAATCAGCTACGGACAAAAGTCTCATTGAGAAGTACCTTAGAACCTCCCACTGAAAGTAAGTTTCTATTTACCAAGCAGTAGGGCTTTAAAGACAGCAAGTCATGCTTCGCACATGCATGAGACAACAGCTATGCCCAAAACTGTGTAGCAATATACGGACCAAGGGTAGCTTACATTCACTCAACAGGCACAGTTAATTTTGCAGTAAAATACACACCAGGTGAAGGGCAAGGGACACTAGCTAGACTACGTAACTTCTCTTTAGAAGCACATGGCTAAAGGGCAGAAAAACCATTGTGACTGCATTGTTAAACACTCAGAATGAAGAAATAAAGCATGACACGCTATATAAAATGTCATTATTGCTCTGTACATGCGTTACCATAAAGACTTTCTGCATAGCCTGTTTTCTGTGCAATTCAGATAAAGAAGCCAGTACCTATGATGGTAATTTAGTTACCAGTGGAGTGAAGATCTACCGAAACATCTCATCTGCAGTTTTTACTGGCAATGTGTGCAAATATAATTCACAGTGCAGTTTTCACAAACCACTTTTAGAAGATGTTTTCAAAGATTAAGAAAAGACACTGATGTGCAATATGCATTGTTTAAAACAGTGTATAAATTGTAAGAAGTTGAGGAGCATACAGTGAAGAAAATTAAATGGCACTGTAATGGACATTAAAGATTTCACGCATAAAGGCTTTGCCCATTTCTTGATACCTGAGTGCTTAACTATGCAGCCTTAACAGTACCCTGCTTGGGTTTTCCTTTTGACAGACTGAATTCCTGGAGTCAACAGTTAAATGTCAACATTTAAAATCTTGCAAGCAAAGAACAACCACAGTCAATCCCAAAGACTCATATGCCTAAAAGGGTATAATTAAAAAAATTAAAGGAAGCAGTCATGCAGGACACTGGCAAGGAAAAGGGACTGAAGGGATTTTAGAAAATTCATTTGACTCACCAGTCCATTGTTTGGCTGAGGTGAAAAAGGCAAACATTACTGAGATGCATCAGTGAGGAAGTTAGAACACAAATCAAGGCCCATGCCTGCAAGCACACATGAATAACTTCAGGCCCAGAAGCCCTTTACATGGCAAAGTTATTCATATGTGTGCTTGCAGAACCTGAGCTCGGACATTACCATTATGAGTACAAAACCCTGCTTAAATTTTGCCACTGAATTCAACAGAAGTAGAAATTCATCTGTGTTTAACAGCAACTATTTCACTTCAGGAAGATAAAACCCCTTCAAGTCTCACAAGGTAACTTAATGATTAATCTATTCTAACTGCTCCCACCTCTTTCTTTTTTTTTTTTTTAATGTTTAAGTCTCAAAACACATTCAAATCTGCAGAAGCTACATGAGGGCTGTAAACTCTGTGGTACAAAGTGCTGCATCTCTGTCTTGCAATGCACCAAGGATGCTTATGACACTAGTGACAAGCCATCATTCTTTTATCAGGTATCTCTCTGCCAAGCCTGATGTAATCAGCAACATATGATACTCAATTCAGTTTCTCCTTAAGTGTTTAGTCTTTCCAACATATGCTTGCAAAGATTTTGGTGATCTGAACTGTATAATATAAACCAAGAGAGAAAGGAGGCCATGCAAATGTGTAGCATAGAGCACACATGTATGCCTGATTAGACAAACACTAACCACATATGCAACATTTTTTAAGTATAAGTGAGATGTATGGCTTCAAACAGTTTGCAGATGAAGAACTGCTGCTTGGAGAAGAAAATATAAGTAGATGGTTCATAAATTCAGTGAATGGAAGACTTTTAAATCTTTTAACACCAAGAGTTTCGCAAGATGTAACTGATACGGACCAGTGGGCAATCAAAAAAAAAAAAAAAAAAACTAGACAGGATAGCTAAGACTTATCTATAATAAATGTAAGATTTGGGGATGACTGTTTCATATACCCCAGCAAAGAGGAATCACATATTGCCCAATCCATTAAAACACTATGCATTTCAGATAACCTAAGTTCTTAGTGAGGAAGGTGTTGACAGGAGCAGCTCTGTCATGGACTTAATGAAATAAAGGAGCATACAACTCCTGCCAGACTGTTTGAGCACGTGTGTTGCTTTGTGTTCGTTGGGGAAGTTTTGGGTTTTGATGTTTTTCTCGACATGTTTCATCACTGACTTCAACAACACAAGGATGTGGCCCAATATTTTTTTAGTCTCAGTGTTCAAAAAAGAAACCTAATAAAAGCTTAGTAGCAAGTTATGAAACACCAACACTACATATAATTTTATCTGCCATTAGAAGTGGAATACCTACTTTTTATATGGCCTTGATCCAGCTAATGGATTTTTTTTACCTGGGATGGAAGTGTGTTATTAAATAATTGTTAAAAGTATTTCAATTAATTTATCCTTCTGAAACAGCAAAAAGCCTAACTAGCAGGTATCAACGTGTCAGGAGAGTGCTGCAAAGTGAAACCGGCTGGAAATAATAATTAAAAGTGAAAACAAAAGATAAGAACAGAGAAAATGGGAGAAAAGCAAAACAGGACTATCACGTTAAGGCCTGCAAGCGGAGCAGGGCCAAGAGAGAATCACAGAATCGTTTAGGTTGGAAAACACTTTAAGACCATCAATTCCAACATCAGTGCCCAGAGCCGGCACGAGGTCCTGACCTGACAGCCGCTGTCCCAGGGACACGCTGCATTCTCTCGTCCAAAAATGAGTGTAACATGCACTCACACCTATTTTTACGCATTTATACACTCCGTAAGCACAGGTATGGCAGGGTGCTTACGGGGGCGCAGCTGGGCCCAAGCGCTCCCGGCGGAGCCTTGGCCGGGCCGAGGAGCGG